>NC_081184.1:90131684-90274876 GCF_029867415.1 Vicia villosa
AAAATTAATGGGAAACAAAAGATAATAATAATCTACTTGTTACCAGTACAGTCTGAGTTTCCTGATTCTGCGCCTGCAAAAGATTTAACTCTGTACCAATTGTGTCAATACTATTTATCTGTAAATAAATAAATAGCATGTGTGAAGTAATAAACAGTATTTGGCGTTTGCGTAAGAATAAATTCAACTGCAAGCCAAAATACTGTATAAGAAAAATTCTAAAAACTAAGTATTTCACATGTCAGGATATTTATTGAAATAAAAATCCATGACTATATGAGACTCTTAATTTTTAGATTGGAGTTTTCTTGAAAAAAGATGCGGGCAAATTTTGGGGTATAACAGTTGCCCCTATTCAATCTTCTTAAACCTGAAGAGATTGTCTGAAATCTGAAGGTAGAAGATGATTGAATATTTAGATGCCTTGAAAATTTGCACTTACCTTGATCAGAAGAGATGTTGGAAGTTGCATTTGAATGTCGTCTGCGAAATGTTGTTGGCAGATTGAAACATTACCTGAGATGGGCTTTCAGATGCCACCCGGCAATTGTATTTGATGGTTCGTTCATCAGAATGAATCCATTGATTATATCTTGATGAAGGATTTGAAAGTCTTTGTGTTGACTGTTTCGGAACCGTCCAAGGTTACCGCTTTAAGTCTAGGAGGATGATCGTTACGGAACTTGTCCAAAGTTTTTCCGCTTTAGATTTTGATCATTGTGGAACCGTCTGAGGTTTCAGCTTTAGATCTTCGATGGTAGATCGTTCTGGAACCATCTGAGGTATCAGCTTTAGATCTTCGATGTTAGATCGTTCTGGAACCGTCTGAGGTATCAGCTTTAGATCTTCGATGTTAGATCGTTCTGGAACCGTCTGAGGTATCAGCTTTAGATCTTCGATGTTAGATCGTTCTGGAACCGTCTGAGGTATCAGCTTTACATCTTCGATGTTAGATCGTTCTGGAACCGTCTGAGGTATCAGCTTTAGATCTTCGATGTTAGATCGTTCTGGAACCGTTTGAGGTATCGACTTTAGCTCTTCGATGATAGATCGTTCTGGAACCGTCTGAGGTATCAGCTTTAGATCTGTGATGTTAGATCGTTCTGGAACCGTCTGAGGTATCAGCTTTAGATCTTCGATGTTAGATCGTTCTGGAACCGTCTGAGGTATCGACTTTAGATCTTCGATGGTAGATCGTTCTGGAACCGTCTGAGGTATCAACTTTAGATCTGTGATGTTAGATCGTTCTGGAACCGTCTGAGGTATCGACTTTAGATTTGTGATGCTTGTTTTTGAGTTGATAAGTGATCAGAATGAATCTTCGGCTTGATTATATCTGAGAGAACCGTTCATGGAATTCAGGTGAACACTGCATGTGATTGAGAACATCTTTGTTGAAGATATCCGTCTGCCTGAAAAAATCAAGTTAGTGATATGTAATGTTTATGATGCGTGTAATGTGAGCTAAAGGAGAAATATGCATGTTATGTTGTGTATGAATATGTGTATGAATATGCGCATGATGCATGATGTATGATGTATGATATATGAAGTATGATATATGATGTATGATGTATGATGTATGATGTATGATGTATGATGTATGATGTATGAAGTATGATATATGATGTATGATGTATGATGTATGATGTATGAAGTATGATATATGATGTATGATGTATGATGTATGATGTCAAGCCTCTATTTGGGAAAATAAATTTCCGCCAGTCATCTGGATATGACTATATTGTGATTGTTGATGATCTTTTGTCTTGTTTGAGTACCCTCGGCTGGGGAACTTCTTTGAGAACCATGGTACTCTGTTGAAGGATCTTTGACTACCGCTTGGGAATGAAAGGTAGTTGGAAGTTCTGATTTTGATGCCCTTTTAAGTGGGAATGAGGAAGATGCATAATCCTCCGATGCACTATCTGACCAAGTCCGGGTGTGGAGATCACACCTTCTGAGGATAGTAATCTGGAACAACCCTGCTGGGGGATAAGACTTCTTTTGGAGAGAAAATCTTATTGAGGAATTTGCTGAGAAATGTGTTTCTCTTGGGGATTTTTCTTCTGATGGGATGATGTCCAGATAATTGGGACATTACCTGAATGCTATTCCTGTTTTTCCTGGTAAACATCAATCATATTCAAATGCACATGTTCATTCAGAATTATCATTGGGACGTTTACGTATTCAAAACAGAAAAAGTGAAAATAGTGATTTTGAGCCTAAACTGCATTGATTTTTTGAAAAAGAGCCATGATAGGCTGATTAGCACAGGGAGATAACAATCCTAGAAGTAGGAAATTGTCATAAAGCTTTGGAAAATATTTATAAAGATAAATAGCTATGTGAAAACAATCCAGTCAAGTTTCAATTCTGCTATGGCCAATCTGTCTTCGAGCATCTCATCCCTCACTTGTTGGAAGAAAGTGATTTGACTGATCGGTGTCTTTGATGTGTTGAATCTTGACGGTGAGTAGGCAGCTGAACGGAACACAGTTGTACGCTTTATTCCCTAACTTTTGCCTAGGCTGCCTTTTCAGGTTTTCAGCCTACCGGGATAGTATTTGTTTAGTCTCTAATTTTTGCCTGGATCGCCCTTTCGGGTTTTCAATCCACCGAGATGCTCATTTTTTGCCTAAGTTGCCCTTTCAGGTTTTCAACTTAGCGAGCTGTTTTTTTTTTTAAGCGAAGTATTTTTTGACTATGTCAGCATTCACAGGGTGTGGGAAATCCTCGCCATCCATGGTGGTAAGCAACATGGCGCCGCCGGAGAATATTTTCTTGATTATGAATGGTCCCTCGTAGGTGGGAGTCCATTTGCCTCTGGGATCACCTTGTGGTAAGATGATGCGTTTGACAACCAAGCCACCAGTTTGGTATGCTTGACTTTTGACTTTTTTGTTGAAGGCTTTGATCATACGCTTTTTTTATAGCTGACCATGACAAATAGCTGCGAGCCTCTTCTCATCAATCAAGTTTATCTGGTCCAACCGTGTTTGAATTCAATCGTCTTCGTCTAGATTGGCTTCTTTCATAATCCTTAGGGAAGGAATCTGAATTTCAATTGGAAGAACTGCCTCCATACCATAGACTAAGGAGAATGGAGTTGCCCCTGTTGAAGTACGCGCAGATGTGCGATAACCATGAAGAGCATAAGGTAACATCTCATGCCAGTCTTTGTAGGTTACTGTCATTTTTTGTATGATTTTTTTGATGTTCTTGTTGGCAGCTTCCACCGCGCCGTTCATCTTTGGTCGATATGGAGAGGAATTATGATGCTTGATCTTGAACTGTGTGCAAAGTTCAGTAATCATTCTGTTGTTTAAATTTGTGCCATTGTCCGTGATAATCCATTCAGGGATGCCATACCGACAAATGAGATTGTATTTGATGAACCGGGCCACCACATTCTTGGTGACAGAAACAAATGAAGCTGCTTCTACCCACTTTGTGAAGTAGTCAATAGCGACCAGGATAAAGCGATGTCCGTTGGAGGCAGTAGGTTTGATTTCTCCAATCATATCAATACCCCACATTGCAAAAGGCCAAGGAGCCGTCAGGACGCTTAATGGAACTGGAGGTACATGTACTTTGTCAGCATATATCTGGCATTTATGATAGGTTCGGGAGTGATGATGGCAGTCTGTTTCCATGGTAGACCAGTAATAACCTGCTCTTAGGATCTTTTTAGCCATTGTATGTCCACTTGAATGAGTACCGAAGGCACCATCGTGTATGTCTCCCATGATCTGTTCTGCTTCCTTCTTGTTTACACAACGAAGTAAAGTCGAGTCATGGTTGCGTTTGTATAGGGTTCCATTACTTAGAAAGAATTTGGCTGCAAATCTCCTTAGAAATTTTCTGTCGTTAATGGATGCCCCTTCAGGGTACTCCTGAGCTTCGAGATATCTTTTTACTTCATGGAACCATGGTTTTTCTTCTATTCCTTCGGTATCGATCTCATTGCAATAGGATGGTTCATCTTTTCTGTAAATGGTGATCATCGGCGCCTCGTTGTCCCACCTGACTTTGAACATGGACGACATGGTAGCTAAGGCATCAGCTAGTTGATTTTCCTCGCGTGGGATATGTTCAAAAGTGATTTCTTCGAAGTAAGGAATCAAACTCATCACATATTCTTTGTAAGGAATTAGATTCGAGTGCTTCGTGTCCCATTCCCCTTTGACTTGGTAGATTACCAAGGCCGAGTCTCCGTAGACTTCCAGGAACTTGATTTTTAGATCAATTGCAGCTTTAAGACCCAGAATACATGCTTCGTATTCGGCTATATTGTTAGTGCAGTTGAAGCATAATCTGGCAGTGAATGGTGTATGACCTCCTGCGGGGGAGATGATCACAGCTCCGATGCCATTGCAAAGTGCATTAGAAGCTCCGTCAAAAACCATAGTCCAACGGGATCCTGGCTCGGGTCCTTCTTCTGGTCCTGGTTGTTTGTAGTCATTGACTAGCATAATGTCTTCGTCTGGGAAGTTAAAATTCAGTGCTTGATAATCATCCACTGCTTGATGAGCCAGATGATCAGCTACCACACTTCCTTTGATTGCTTTTTATGAAGTGTATTGAATGTCATATTCTGTTAAGATCATTTTCCATCTTGCTATTCTTCCAGAGAGAGCAGGTTTTTCGAACACGTATTTGATGGGATCCATCTTGGAGATTAGGAAAGTGGTGTGATTTAGCATGTACTGTCTTAATCGGAGAGCCGCCCAAGCTAAGGCACAGCAAGTTTTTTCGAGTAGTGAGTATCTTGTTTTACAATCGGTAAACTTTTTGCTAAGATAGTAGATTGCGTGCTCCTTTCGGCCGGATTCGTCATGTTGTCCTAGTACACACCCCATTGAGTCTTCTAACACAGTTAGGTACATTATCAGAGGTCTTCCTTCCACAGGTGGCAACAAGATTGGGGGTTTTTGGAGATATTCTTTGATTTTGTCAAAGGCTAACTGGAATTTGTCATTCCACCTTTCCACTTGATCTTTCTTCAACAGTTTGAAGATCGGCACACAAGTAGTAGTCATGTGGGCAATAAATCGGGTGATGTAATTCAGACGTCCCAAGAATCCTCTGACTTGTTTCTCGGTACGAGGTATAGGCATTTCTTGAATGGCTTTGACCTTGGCGGGATCAACCTCAATACCTTTGCTGCTGACGATGAAACCTAAGAGTTTGCCGGATCTTACTCCAAAGGTACACTTATTTGGGTTCAGTCGCAACTTGTATTTCTTGAGTCTGTCAAACAACTTGTGCAAATGACCCAGATGTTCTTCCTCGGTGTTGGATTTTGCAATCATGTCATCGACATACACCTCTATCTCCTGATGAATCATATCATGAAACAACGCTACCATTGCACGTTGATAGGTTGCTCCTGCATTCTTTAAACCAAAGGGCATTACTTTGTAACAAAAGGTTCCCCAGGGTGTTGTGAAGGTTGTTTTTTCCATGTCTTCGGGTGCCATCTTGATTTGATTGTACCCTGAGAATCCGTCCATAAAGGAGAATACCTTGCATTGTGCGGTATTGTCAACCAGTACATCGATGTGTGGTAAAGGGAAATCATCTTTGGGGCTTGCCCGGTTCAGATCTCTGTAGTCCACGCACATTCTGACTTTCCCGTCTTTTTTAGGTACAGGCACGATGTTAGCTATCCAAGGAGGATAACTTACAACTTTTAGGAATCCGACATTGAACTGTTTTTCAACCTCGTCTTTGATCTTTTTTGACATATCAGGCCTACTCCTTCGTAGTTTCTGTTTGACTGGAGTGCTACCTTCTTTGATTGGCAGGCGATGAACTACAATGTCCGTGTCAAGGCCTGGCATATCTTCATAGGACCAGGCGAATATCTCGACGTAGTCTCGCAGCATTTGAATCAGTCTTTGCTTGATGCTGTGTTCTAAATCAGCCCCTATTTTGACTTCTTTCTTTTCCTCGTTGCTGCCCAAGTTGATGACCTCAATTGGCTCCTCGTGAGGCTGTATGGCCTTGTCTTCTTGTTCTAGCAGCCTTGCAAGTTCTCTTGGTACTTCACAATCTTCCTCACTTTCGTCCTCAGTTTGGTAGATCGGATTTTCAAAGTCATGACGGGCAATAGCAGAATCGTTATTGACTGGATCCAAAGTGTATGTGAATCTGCATTTTATTTATGTGAGTGTGTGTGAAAAAAAACATAGCTATTTGAAAGCAAAGAAAGAAAGAAAAAGGATCACAAAATTTAAATATGCAAGCGTCCCATGATTTTATTGAATGCACATGATCATGATATGATAAGCCCTTATAAAAGGACCAGTGCGCTTCGGGCAAGGCACACGGCTTTCAAGCTCATGGTTCGATAGTTCAGGAACCATTTTTATCTTTGCACAATATACACAAAGAAAACAGGAAATGGCATTTACTCCTAGTCAAAGGAGATCACATCCTCAGCTTTCCAGTTGTTCAATCCATTGTTGTGAGCAGGGAGTATCCAGCTGTTCCATTTGCAGTTGTCTTCTTCATCTTCCACAGCATTGATTTCATTAGTGGGAAAATGAGCCGGTGATCTTTCGGGATAAGCGATATACTCTGCTGGATACGAGAGCCCAGGCTGAGATATCTCTGTTGGCTGAGCAAGATGCTCGATAAGGCCGTCCCATGCAGTCTGGATGATGTTTTGAATAGAGACTTGTGCATCCTGGTGAGGAGTGTATTCTGACAGAAAGCAACCCTCATTATTTGGTATTTCCCTGGCTTCTTCAAGAGTGAAATTGTCATCGTAATGTTCATCCCATCCAGATGGGACAATGTCCTTCATAGCAATTTGTGAGCTCGGAGGAGCGAAATATTTCACCATATAGTCATATTTGCCACTGGGTTCTCCTAGCGTATCCCATACTTCTTTGGGTGGATTTTGATATTGCTCAGCGACGGGACTTGTGAAACTTTTGATATTTCCAAATTGATCGCCCCATCCAGTCGGGGTAATGTCTTCCATAACAATATAAGAATTATGAGGTGCGGTATACTGATAATTATACCTGCCACTTGGTTCTCCCACAGCATCCCACATTCCCATGGAAATGGGTGGAATTTCATCTGGATATGGCTGAATGATATGGTTCAAGAATACTCCTTCATCTTCAATGGCGTTTACTTCTTGGCTGACGAAGTGTGACATTAATCCTCCAGAACGAGGACTTTGATCATTCTTTTGATTTCCACTATCATAGCCCAGGCCTAGCTTGTCGGACTTGTAGGGTATATCGGGAAGCTGTCCCCATACTGTGCAATCACCTTGTTCAATCACAGCTTTGGCATCTTTGAGAGAAGCCATAGTTGTAGTTGGAGTAGCAGGAATATGCTTGGTGGTAGAGACATCTGGAGAGACCACCTCAAAAGATTGGCAAGGAGTTTCGATGAATTCGTCCTCCAACTCAACATATTTGGAATTGCTTAGGTGACTAACCACATATTCCTCTTCGCCATAGACTGTGACAATCTTTCCTTTTACTGGATATTTTAACTTCTGATGCAGGGTAGAAGTTACAGCGTTTGCCCCATGTATCCAAGGGCGTCCAAGTAAACAGGAATAGGCTGGGTGAATTTCCATTACGTAAAAGATAGAATCAAAGATCTGAGAACCCACTCTGATTGGGAGATTCACTTTTCCGTATACCGTTCTTGTTGACCCGTCAAAGGCTCTTACCACAACATCACTTGGTTGTAACATAATTCCTTCGAAATCAAGCTTTTCTAGTACTGTTTTCGGTAACACGTTCAAAGAAGAACCGTTATCTACTAGCACATGAGATAGAGTGGTGCCATTACATTCAATGGAGATATGTAGGGCTTTGTTGTGATTTTTTCCAGCAGGGGTTAGATCCACATCAGAGAAACCGAGGCCATTGTTCACGGTTAAATTAGCAACACAATTCTCAAATTGGTCGACTGAGATCTCTTGAGGCACATGCGCAGCTTTCAGGAACTTCATCAGAGCTTTGGCATGAGCTTCTGAATATTTTAGCAGAGATAGCATTGAGATTTTTGAAGCGGTGTGCCCTAGTTGCTCAACAATATTGTAATCACTCTTGCAGATGATTTTCAATATTTCCTCCATTTCTTGCTTTGATGGATCCTCAGCAGTGATCTCCACCGGGGTTTGAACTTGTTCAACTTGTGGCTCTTTGCCTCGAGCGCTGTCATCTTGATTAGGAACTGGGACTCGGACTGGACCAGCAGCAACATTTGGAGAAATTTCTGGTGAAAAGATTCTTCCACTTCTCGTGATCTTGCTGGTACCCACAATATTATCCACAGTTGGAGTAGTTAACTTTGCGGCCTCTTCAGTCGAGGTACCCTGCTTAACTCCATGAACATAAACATTAGTGTCGTAACCCCATGGGACAGCTTTGTCAGAGAAGTATGGAAATGGAGTTGGACTAGCAATGACTACTGATGCCACTTTGAGTGTAGCAGAAATTTTGAACGGAGCCTTGGCAGAGATTTTAAATGGTAAGCTGGAGATCACTGAGGCATCCTCTATTCTCATCCCGTTTGCAAAGACTTCGCATAACACGTCCATAGAAGGGAGCCTCTCAAACATAATGATACGGAGATCCATCCACTTTTGAATTCCCATTCTCAGATTTTCACAACCATTGGGCAGGTATGAGCAATAAAAGCAATGGGGATCACATCCTGGAAAGTAACTAGCTTGGATTAGCTTTCCTTTGACTTCGCAGAGTGGAGTTGATAATTTGTTCACATCATAGATGTAAACAGTGTCCAGGATAGCGTTAACAGTTTTGTCATGCTTTGGCATAGGTGCAGTGATAACATTTGGAGTTTCTGGAGGATCGAACTCAATTTCCCCAGCATCTATCATATCTTGTATTTTATTTTTCAGGGCCCAGCAGTGATCTGCGTCATGTCCTGGACAGTTTGAGTGATAGGCACATGTTGCATCAGGGCGATAACTCGGAGAGGAAGTGTTGACATTCTTTGGAGGACCTTTTAATGTGATCAGATCTGCTTTTAGCAAATGCTGCAATGCCTGAGAGATTGGCATGTTGATTCTGGTGAAATTTCTTCTTGGTGCATCTGGTTGACGCGTATATTTTGGCTGTTGATCTTTTTGAGGCGCAGATGCGGAGATCAGAACTGCCCCTACAGATTGATGCTGCTCATTTTTGCGACCTTTCTGAATTTGCATTGTATTGACCTCATTTCTCTCGCTGATGGGCCTTTTTGTAGTACCAGAGGAGGAGCCTATTTGAATTTTTCCATTTTGAATGCCACTTTCGACACGTTCTCCGGTCAATATCAGGTCAGTGAAACCTGATGATGAGCTTCCCAGCAAATGACTATAGAAAGGGCCAGTTAAAGTGCCCATGAACATGTCGACTAGCTCGCGATCAGATAAAGGTGGTTGAACCCTTCCAGCCATATCTCTCCACTTTTGTGCATATCCTTTGAAACTTTCTTTTTGTGCCATGGACATGCCCCTTAGTTGAGTACGGGTTGGTGCAAGATCAGCATTGTATTGGTACTGTTTGTAAAAAGCAGCAGCTAATTCTTCCCAAGTATGAACCTTGGTATTTTCCAGCTGGTAGTACCACTCGAGTTGTGTACCCGACAGACTTTCTTGGAAGAAGTGAATCCACAATTTGTTATCTGTTGTATGAGGTTGTATCTTCCTCACATAGGATCTCAGATGTAGTTTTGGGCAAGAAACTCCATCATATTTTGCAAAGACAGGAACTTTGAATTTTGGAGGCATAACAACATCCGAGATGAGTCCCAGATCATTGAAATCTAAGCCAGGTATTTTTTGTATCTCCATAGCTTTCATACGTTCTCCCAACTGTTGGTACTTGTCATAATCCGGTTCGCCCCCAGAATGATCATCTTCTTCATTGGAAGAGATAGAGGGTTTAGCAGAACCCTGGTTGCTGTGATTGTCTCCTTGTTCATCATCACCGACTGTTTCAAGGATCGGTGGCTTTTTGAACTTTTTGACTGGGATTTTGATCTTCCTTTTCAGGTGACTCAAGCCTACAAATCCTTTGGGCTTCTTTTTCTTCTTGATCATCAGGGCTTTCAGTTCTTGTTGCCCCTTTGCCAGTTCTAGAATTGCCACTTGAACTTGGGCATTCTGTGCTTCGAGATTCTTGATGCTCATTTCAGATTCCATCTCTTCTGACTGAAATAAACAGCGAGAAGATGAGAAATCCGTCATGTGAACCTGTTATGCAATGTGTATGAATGGATGCAATGTATATGAATGCAATGTATATGCAATGTAATGAATGCAATGTATATGAATGCAATGTGTGTGCAATGTTTTCAAGGATCTTAGAGTTTAGATTTGTTAAAACAAAGAAGAAACAAACATTAGTTAAACAATTTTTTTTTTTTGCTTTTTTTTTCTTTGCCTCATTTGGGCTTACAAAACAGAAATAAAGGAAATGAATGATCCCTCAGGTCTCCCATGGACGCTTTCTCTTTGCCCCCAGGAATGTGTTGATCCGCTGTTCTTCTTGCAGCTGTCCGGTGAGCTCCAATATCCTTCTCTCATAGTCTTGATAGTGTGCTTTGAAGGTGTCTCTTTCCTCTTTTAGTTGAACCCAAGATTTTTGCAACTCTTCCAGGTCAGTTGGCATATCCGGGTGTAGAATAACTTGAGGTTTGTCTCCTTCGACATCTGGCTCAAAGGTCACAGGTAGAATAGCGGGATATGGCATGATGAGTTTCTGAGCATGAGTACGGACCCATCTGAGGTAAGGTTCCCTAGGAATAGAATTCCATTGCCCTAGCGTTTTTCTTTCTATTCTATAGACACTGCCCCATGCATGTATGAACCTTCGTCGGTGTCTATGAGAATCATTCTCGTAATCAAACACAATGCCACGGATAATCATGTCATGAGGACCGTTGCTCCTTGCATATCCGAATTGGCGTAGAGCCAAAGAGGGATTGTAAGTGATGCCCCCTTTGATGCCAAGGAGTGGCACATTAGGGTACTCTCCACAATGATCAATGATAGTAATGTCTCTTTGAAAGAAGTTGTTCCACCGGATATCTGAATGAGACAAAGACATAATCCTGCGAGACCATTGCATTCTTTGTTCATTTCTCAACACTGATCGGGGAAGATGAAATGTAAACCACCTAGCCAGTAGTGGTATACAGCACATAAGAGTTCCTCGTTTCTTCATGGTACGAGTGTGTAGAGAATGTAGAATGTCTCCCAGCAATGTTGGTACCGCCCGGGTTACGGGTTAGGAAAAGGTTGATGATGTGTACACTTATGAACTGGTCGGGATTAGGGAATAAAACCAACCCGTAGATCAAAAGGGCCACAACCTCCTCAAAAGCTGGATAACTTTTGTTTTCTAGTAGTAATCGAGCCTTTTCCATTAAGAACTTAGCAAGCAAACCCTTAACTCCACTCTTTGTTTCCCAATTGGACTCGATTTCTGATTTTCGCAAATGTAAAGCAGCAGCAATGACTTCAGGTTTTGGAATCCTTTCCAAACTAGTGAAAGGTAATTGATTTCGAACAGGTAATCCAATTAGTTCAGAGAATTCTTCCAAAGTGGGTACCAACTAGTAATCAGGAAAGGTAAAGCAATGATGTTCAGGGTCAAATAACTGGAACAGGACCCGTATCATGTCTTCTTCAAATTTTGAGGTAACCAAATGGAGTAGGTGACCATGCCTTTCGGTGAATTGAACATTCCTGGGGAATTCTGATACTAAGTCTTTTAGTTCAGATGGTACCGTTGAGATGTTGATTCGGATGTAATCTCTGGTGGCGGGAGCCATTACCTGTAAATAAACAAAGGTAAACTCTTTGATCCTTGAAGTGCTTAGTGAGAAAATGATATGCTTATGATGCTTATGATGTCAAACATGTGGCACACAAAAACAAATCAAACAATAGCCTTAGGCTTAAAGGCCTGCATGGAGCTGATAGGTGATACCCTCCCCACTGAAGTTGAGTTGGTTAAAACCTGTCCTAGAATAGTATTCGGGTTCTATGATCCTTGGAGGTAACATCTCAATACGGCGCTCGAGCGACCGATCAAAATATTCCTCGAGGATAACTAACTTCGATCAATTTCAAAGCTAGCCACTTAATAGGTCATAAGTCAAGTTCAACTAAAAAGGTTCTAAGACAAATTAGTGTTTAATGACATTTCGGAAGCCTAATATACTCCTTGATCGTTTTCAAGGGACATCAGTATAAACCAAAGTATCGCACTAACGATGACTACCAGATCAACCGTATCGGTACATGCCGTACAGTTTCCTTGGTCTATTGTCATATACTTAAGGTATCTCGAGATTCGGGTTAGAATCTTTCACACAAGCAAAATACCCAAACAAACCTTTGAAAAATAGAGCAATCAAGTCAAACAATTGAAAACATCGAAGTGATCTATTCTCTTAAGGTAACCCCTTTTGAAAACATTTTATTTTTTGAAAGTAATTCCCCAGCAGAGTCGCCAGTTCTGTGGACCTCCGTTTTCGGCCATACCTCTCGCGGAGAGATACGTGAACTGACTCTTTTTATTGTTTCTGCTTTCGCATTTTGAAAATTAAGAGAGTCGCCACCGACCTTTTATTTTATCCAATTAAGGAAAGGTTTATAAAAGAAACAGAAAAAAGACCTTTAAGAAATTCTGGGTAAGGGGGTAGGTTATACAAAGGGAAGGTGTTAGCACCCTTTGTATCCATGGTTATCCATGGGCTCTTTAGTTTGCTTAGCTCACTTGTTTTCGATCACTTTTCAATTGCTTTAAAATGCTCATATGTGGTTTCAAATACCTTTGTAAATTGAATTTGTAATGATCCTTGTGCGGATGTATACAAAGTGTTTTTTATCTTTCAAAAGATGTTTTTTTGAAAAAAAGAACGTTAACTTCGTAATGATCCTTGTTTGGATATATACAAAGTATTGTCTTTTTGGAAAGTTTTATTTTGAAAAACAAAAGTGTATGAGAATTTTGTTTGTTTTGATTTGAGCAAGCAAATTAGGAGGTCTACCCTGAGTTGTAAGGTCTTTATCCTATTTCCTTTAAAAATCTATCCTTTCACCGGATACAAACAAAAGGTTCGATTTTGTACTCGAAACAGTAGAATTTTGACTTTGATTTTGAAAAGAATGAGAAGGGATTACTTTAGGAGGTGCAAGTGTGATTGTGTTTGAATTCAGATATTTTATCTTTTGGAGTTAGTGATCTAACGGTTCAATTTTATCTTTGACATACACGCAGTTTATATGTGCTGGAATTTAAAATGCGGAAATGTAAAATGCGGAAAGTAAATCTACGCTATTACATCGATTTGCAGGAAATGTAAACTACACCTATTTACATAGATTTGACAACCTATACATTTATCTAGGAATTTAAATAGCAAGAAAATAAAGAAATGTTTTTGGATTTTTTATGATTTATTTTAATTATGATTAATGCATGATTAATTTAATTAAAATGAGGAAAAGGTGGAGATAAAATTTAAACCGAAAAATTAAGTTCAAAATATGTTCAAAATGTTTGCTAATTAATTTTAAAACAAAACTAATTTTTTGAATTTTTGAAATTTGATTTGAAATTTGATTTGAAATTTATTAAGTTAATTAACACATAATTATGCAAATAATTACACAAATAATTAAAACTTAAAGAGAAAATTATTCAAAATATGTACAAAATTAGCTTATAATATATAAACAATATTTAATATGAAGAACAAATTTTTTATGATTTTTTGATTGGTTAAAATAATTAAAAAGCAAATATATAAATATAAACTAATTAATTATGCAAAATATTGAAATTATGAAGAAAAATAAAATATTTTTTATGTTAGAAAATAAAATATTATTTTAGAAACTTAAAAATATTTTTTGTGTATTTTTTTGATTTTTGAAACTATTTTTAATTAATTTTGCAAGAAAATTAAAATAAAATAGAAAAATAAATAAGCAGTGATCAGATGTGGTGGGTTATAGAGTCTATAGCATGGACTGGCAAGGCTAGAGCGTTGGATGAGGAGATTAATGAAATCAGATGGTGGAAGGCCTGAAGGCGTGTGACACGTGATATACCTGCAGCACACTGGATTAGAAAAATTAAATTTAAAAAAATGCGCACGTGTGAACCAATGGGGTGAGGACACGTCTTCGTCTTCAACCTCCAGACACCACTTTTAACAGCGCTTTTATGCAAAAGCGTTGTAATTGATGAACCCTAAATCTGCAAAAATAGCAAACAGGGGTAAACGTGCATAGAAATTAGGCGCGATAGGTCCATTCAGTTCGTCTTGTTCCACTGAATTCAACCATGCCCTTAATTTGTTCTAATTTTGGCTCTAACTAAAAACCCTAAATTTGAACTAGAAAACCCTAAAATGGTAGATTCGTGTACAAGCATCCAAAACTCAATTAAACTTCCAGAAATGTTCTACACATCAAACTAAGTTCAAATATATGTCTACATCTTGCTAAGCATGCGTGGATTACGAGATACAAGTTGATTCTAGTTCGAACCAATCGTGACCTGTAGTACTTGGTTCAGTGAGTTTCAAGACTTGGAAATGATTGGAATATGTTCAGTGATGCATGAGGAAGATGTTTGAATGCTTAGTTTGTATTGAAAATGACTTAAACTTAAAATTCGAATTTCAAGTTTCTTTGAAAAAATTAAGTGATTACAAGTGTGTTACAAGCAGAAGTTTGGCTCTAATTTCGTGCTCTCTTATTTGTGAAGTGTTATAGCCTTTATATAGGCTATGTTGTGCTTAGAATTGAAGCCAAGAAGCCTTTAGTTGCCTTTGTTGAATTCTTGATTTTTTTATATTAAAACCTTTGAATTGTTGACCAAGTCTTGCTTCTCTTCAATGCTCTTGCCTTGTACCTCAATCTTCTGCAGAAAATTGAAGATTCTTGGATGACTCATGCTTAGAAACTAAGTTATCCATTATCCTTCCATTTTCTTTTTTCATTTAATCTTAAAATAAGATAAAATTAAGCCAAAAATGGATAAAAATGGTGTGGGCTTTGTCTTGGTCGTGGGAGGCCCATAATATCATGGCAAACATGTTTGAACCATGAAAACTTGGCCCCATTTGGAAAAAATACATTTTTGAGCAATGTTGGTTTTATGCATTTTCCCAAAATTTAGCCAACTTCAACAAGGTATAAATCCCTCAATTTTTGTCATATGAAGGAGATCTTGCACTTTTGGAAACCTCAAAGAGTCCTCTATCCAATGTCTTTGGTCTCATGTCAAAATGATTTTTGATGCTCCTTGTGTGTCCTTTTGAAAAAAGTGTCTTTTTGTTGACTTTGAAAATGACCTGTAATGTCTTTGTTCATATTTTTCAAATGGTGAATGTAATGACCATGGGATCAATTGCATTTGAAAGATAATTGAATTTCCTTAAAAATGAGCTTTGGTTTGAATTTTTTGGATGAAGGATGAGGGAGTTATGGCCAGTCAAAGTTCAGTTGACTTTTTAGGAGAAAACCCTAATTTTGAATCTTAGGGTTTTGTTGATTTTTTGATCTTTCCTTGATGAATTATGATCATCCAATGATCAAATGATGAATATTTTGACAAAATATGAATGTTGACAAAAAATTTCATTTTTGACTGTCTATTGACTTTTTTGGTCAAACGGGTCGTCTGTTGACTGTTTGAGCTGCTGACGGTGCGTCTGAGTGAATTGAAGTCTGAAAATTTGTGTGATGGTACTTTGAGATATATGGATGTCCATGAAATCCATTTGAGGTCTCAAAAACTTGTTTCTCCTGTAAAAACAAGAAAACCCTAGTCATGGACTGTTTGTGTAGGAGACAGTTAAGCGTACCTGATTTTTGTGCAGTGTTGAGTCTCTGCTAATCATGTGATATTCAGAAGACTTCTAGGACAAAAATCTTGGAATTTTGAATTGTAAAAGATTGATTTGATTGATGGTACAAAACACTGAGAATTGTACTGCCAGCAGTTTGACTGTCAACTGACTGTTCAGGTATTAATGTAGCAGTTAGAGTGAAAAATCAACAGTCAAAGTTAATTTTCTTTTTGTTGTTTTTTGTTTTATGTGAGAAATTAAAGTTTATTTACATGACTTGTTAAAAACACAGACATAATAAATAACTAATATTTACTGTACGCGAGCAAAATTACCGATAATAACCCTGAAAATCATTTAATGCACAGAAAAATGAATATTTGACTGGCAGAAAACACACAAAATATTATCTGAATAATTAAGCATCATTATGACAAATAGTACAACATTTAATACTGATAGTACAAATATTACATACTATATTGAACAGTACGACGAATAAACGGTACATTTAAGAAATAAGAAATACGGCAAATTTTAAGAATGACGATTAATAACCCATGCTACAAATAATAACATGTAGATGATTGGGAGTGCAAGCATCCCAGGTCCACAGTGTTCCGGGCTATGTAGACAGAAAAAAGACATGATCACCGTAGCAATGGTGATGACCATAAGAAAACACGTTTCCCACCACTTCGCCATTTTGTCGGGGAAGAAGAAAGGATGGATATGAAGTAGAAATTTGAGAGATGAGTTAGAATTTGATGTGAGATTTTTATGGAAAGATGAGAGGTATTTATAGAATGGAAAGAAGGATAGAGACGTTGGGGAATGAAGTGATTCTGTACAAAAGGAAAATTTGAGTGGAAGTAAGATTTGAAAGAAAGTGTATGATAGTGTTGGGAAAAAGAGAGATGTATAGAATAAAGTTAGGATTTGATTTTTTTGAAAAAGAGATTTGAAAAGATTTTGAAAATAATGGAATATAGTACAAAAATTAATGGGAAACAAAAGATAATAATAATCTACTTGTTACCAGTACAGTCTGAGTTTCCTGATTCTGCGCCTGCAAAAGATTTAACTCTGTACCAATTGTGTCAATACTATTTATCTGTAAATAAATAAATAGCATGTGTGAAGTAATAAACAGTATTTGGCGTTTGCGTAAGAATAAATTCAACTGCAAGCCAAAATACTGTATAAGAAAAATTCTAAAAACTAAGTATTTCACATGTCAGGATATTTATTGAAATAAAAATCCATGATTATATGAGACTCTTAATTTTTAGATTGGAGTTTTCTTGAAAAAAGATGCGGGCAAATTTTGGGGTATAACACATTCAAAATAAAAGACTGAGAAAAAACTCAGGATATTTACTTATTTATTACTCGTCCCTTCATTCTTGT
This sequence comes from Vicia villosa, assembly GCF_029867415.1. NCBI lineage: Eukaryota > Viridiplantae > Streptophyta > Magnoliopsida > Fabales > Fabaceae > Vicia > Vicia villosa. The sequence goes on from NC_081184.1 coordinate 90,148,965, forward strand.
GTGTTTGGAGACAGCAAATAAAAAATGTATGTGAGTGTCACTATTACATGTGTGACATGTGTTTCCTGCCATGATGATAACCTTAAGTACCATATTAGAATACTTGTGATATGTTATTTATTTGTTGAAATTGTTTTATGGCTTTTAGAAAGTCGAAAAGCCTCTAGGTGTCAAACTACTTTAAATTTTGTATATGTCTCAATATTTCTCTAAGTAATATCTCATGATTAGTTTTCTAGGTGTCTTTCCCGTTCAATGTTTCTTAAATATTTAATGTAGCATTTGTTGAAAAAGTTGATACACGGAAAATTTAACAATAGAATTAAGTAAAATAATTAGAATACTTTGTGATTATATGTATACGTATAATTTATCTTTTATAAATTTTATCACTCACCCTCTAAAATTTTACTTTACACATTTATGAAATTCGTATTTAAGGATAATAGTTAATGATTCAGACACAAAAATAAATTTAGGTTATAACATAATGTTGAAAACTCATTAAACCCATTTATCTTCAATATCATACTACAAATCTATATATTATATAAAAACTAAGGTTTAAATATGTACTTAACCTTGCAAATATTATTCTTTTTTGTTTTAATCCCTGTAAAATTTTTGTTTGACTAAACACTCTTCGAAATATTCTTTATTTTGCTTTTGCTTTTAGTTCGTTAGTATTAATCCCTATTTAGTTAATTTTTATTGTAATTTATCACGGTATTTTAAAAAACATTAGATTTTAGATTTTTCAATTTTAGTGACTTAAAGACAAAAATCAAATACTCGATATATTGCATAAATTAATATAAAATAAAAAGGATAAAAGGATATGTAGGGACAAAAACCAAACAAATAAATTAAATATACATGGACTTAAACCAAGTAGTTTTGTATTTGCAAGGTAAAATAACCAAATTAAGTCAATTATTATTCATTAACTTCATGTTAACGTCAGCGAAATATTAAATATGTTTAAATTTAAAGTCTAATCCAAATTTGAGTGGTGTTGGTGAGGGCATGTGGGCCCATACCAACAAGTCTAAGAATAAAAAATAGGTTAGATGAAAAAATTATCTATTTTATTTTTTTAAAACATATATTACTAAACAAAAATGATCTTACCGGTTTATCAGAACCTGAAGTAGGCCAGAAACTTTGTCTACAATGCTGGAATCAAGGAGGAGGGGGTGAACCTTCAAGGCACTCTGATGCTAAAGTCAGTGAAAGTGCAGAGATACGGGGGAGTGTTTTTAGGGATAAGATGTTGAATACCTGACCCTCTCAAGAATAGGTGACTTCCAGGAATTTTGCCTGAAAGAAGGGACGAGAAGCTCATGCTCGTCATCCTTGAAGGCTTCCCTGACACAGTGAAAACTAGCAATTGGTGCGTGCAGAGGTGTAGGTAAGGGCATTAGTGACTTAGATAGACTTGGAGCCAACTGACCACTCTTGATAAGCCGAGGAGCAGAAAGATGAAAACGCTTTTCCTTTGTCCCACAGATTGGGCCATGCTTAGCCATTGGACCAGTCTAAAACAGAAAATATTGTGTTCAAGATGTTTATATGAAAGTTGTTTCTTACGATTAAGTTTCTGTGATGAAAGAAAAAATTATCGTGGATACCAGATGATTAGTGTTACACTCAATAATGTACTTACAATAGATGTCGGCAAAAGCATTACACCAAGATAACATGAAATTTTAAAGGACTACTTAAAATACAAAGATTACTTGGAAAGTTAACAAGCGAATGAATGATATAGGTCTACGGATATGGAATGAAGCCCAAATGCTTTTAATCAAAAGGTTACATATTCATACTCTAAACTATAATATTAATATTAACTTCTTATTCCATTTCCCTTTTGTTTTTCTGATTTCACTTTTTCATTAAAATGTCTCGGAGTTATATATCTATGCGTGAGTTGTAGTTTCGTTCATTATAATGAACATACGTGTCATATATGAACACAGAAATAAAATTATTTGTGTAAGTTATGAAGCCATGTTCAATAAATTGAACGATACTTTATGTCTTAAGGTGCAATAATCAGTTATGTGTAGTAATATGCCCCTAAATGTTACCGCACTTTTAATTAAGGATATTAGTTTAAGTTCCAATAAGTGTTGATGAATTCAATGCGCAAATTGTTGTATATGTTGATACACGAGAAATGTCTATCTATGTTTCTTTAAAATATTACGAGAATTCTAACTACTGAAGGTTTTCTTATATAAAATATTTCATCTTTATTCACTTTTGACTGCTCACCCTTTATTATTTTTAAATGTTTAAGTGAAGTGCATTTTGTATGTTGGTTGTTAGTTATTCTAGAAATTGCATGATTATCGATAACCATAAAGGTGCATATAAATCAAAATGGTTCCTTACTCATTGTTATATGAATGAAAACTCTTTACTGAATGATTTTTTTTCATATTACCAATGCTCAATCTATTAATTTAATGAAAATCATAAATTTAATGTGAATCAGTGTGGTGCAGCGGAAGCGTGGTGGGCCCATAACCCACAAGTCCCTGGATCGAAACCAGGCTCTGATAAACTTTTTAAATGTATTTTTGTTTTATTCTACAAATCAAAATAGTTCATACAATGCAAGAGGTCTATGGTTAAATTTATTCTTCAAATTCTCAATATATTAGTATTGTAGACTTGAGAGTGATATAAAGGTAATATACATTCAAAATAAAATATTTATTTATTTATTACTCATCCCTTCGTTCTTGTGTGTTTGGAGACAGCAAATAAAAAATGTATGTGAGTGTCACTATTACATGTGTGACATGTGTTTCCTGCCATGATGATAACCTTAAGTACCATATTAGAATACTTGTGATATGTTATTTATTTGTTGAAATTGTTTTATGGCTTTTAGAAAGTTGAAAAGCCTCTAGGTGTCAAACTACTTTAAATTTTGTATATGTCTCAATATTTCTCTAAGTAATATCTCATGATTAGTTTTCTAGGTGTCTTTCCCGTTCAATGTTTCTTAAATATTTAATGTAGCATTTGTTGAAAAAGTTGATACACGAAAAATTTAACAATAGCATTAAGTAAAATAATTAGAATACTTTGTGATTATATGTATACGTATAATTTATCTTTCATAAATTTTATCACTCACCCTCTAAAATTTTACTTTACACATTTATGAAATTCGTATTTAAGGATAATAGTTAATGATTCAGACACAAAAATAAATTTAGGTTATAACATAATGTTGAAAACTCATTAAACCCATTTATCTTCAATATCATACTACAAATCTATAAATTATATAAAAACTAAGGTTTAAAGATGTACTTAACCTTGCAAATAATATCCTTTTTTGTTTTAATCCCTGGAAATTTTTTGTTTGGCTTAACACTCTTCGAAATATTCTTTATTTTTCTTTTGCTTTTAGTTCGTTAGTATTAATCCCTATTTAGTTAATTTTTATTGTAATTTATCACGGTATTTTAAAAAACATTAGATTTTAGATTTTTCAATTTTAGTGACTTAAAGACAAAAATCAAATACTCGATATATTGCATAAATTAATATAAAATAAAAAGGATAAAAAGATATGTAGGGACAAAAACCAAACAAATAAATTAAATATACATGGACTTAAACCAAGTAGTTTTGTATTTGCAAGGTAAAATAACCAAATTAAGTCAATTATTATTCATTAACTTCATGTTAACGTCAGCGAAATAATAAATATGTTTAAATTTAAAGTCTAATCCAAATTTGAGTGGTGTTGGTGAGGGCATGTGGGCCCATTACCAACAAGTCTAAGAATAAAAAATAGGTTAGATGAAAAAATTATCTATTTTATTTTTTAAAAACATATATTACTAAACAAAAATGATCTTACCGGTTTATCAGAACCTGAAGTGGGCCAGAGACTTCGTCTACAATGCTGGAATCAAGGAGGAGGGGGTGAACCTTCAAGGCACTCTGATGCTAAAGTCAGTGAAAGTGCAGAGATACGGGGGAGTGTTTTTAGGGATAAGATGTTGAATACCTGACCCTCTCAAGAATAGGTGACTTCCAGGAATTCTGCCTGAAAGAAGGGACGAGAAGCTCATGCTCGTCATCCTTGAAGGCTTCCCTGACACAATGGAAAGTAGCAATTGGTGCGTGCAGAGGTGTAGGTAAGGGCATTAGTGATTTAGATAGACTTGGAGCCAACTGACCACTCTTGATAAGTCGAGGAGCAGAAAGAGGAAAACGCTTTTCCTTTGTCCCACAGATTGGGCCATGCTTAGCCATTGGACCAGTCTAAAACAGAAAATATTGTGTTCAAGATGTTTATATGAAAGTTGTTTCTTACGATTAAGTTTCTGTGATGAAAGAAAAAATTATCGTGGATACCAGATAATTAGTGTTACACTCAATAATGTACTCACAATAGATGTCGGCAAAAGCATTACACCAAGATAACATGAAATTTTAAAGGACTACTTAAGATACAAAGATTACTTGGAAAGTTAACAAGCGAATGAATGATATAGGTCTACGGATATGGAATGAAACCCAAATGCTTTTAATCAAAAGGTTACATATTCATACTCTAAACTATAATATTAATATTAATTTCTTATGCCATTTCCCTTTTGTTTTTCTGATTTCACTTTTTCATTAAAATGTCTCGGAGTTATATATCTATGCGTGAGTTGTAGTTTCGTTCATTATAATGAACATACGTGTCATATATGAACACAGAAATAAAATTATTTGTGTAAGTTATGAAGCCATGTTCAATAAATTGAACGATACTTTATGTCTTAAGGTGCAATAATCAGTTATGTGTAGTAATATGCCCCTAAATGTTACCGCACTTTTAATTAAGGATATTAGTTTAAGTTCCAATGCGTGTTGATGAATTCAATGTGCAAATTGTTGTATATGTTGATACAAGAGAAATGTCTATCTATGTTTCTTTAAAATATCACGAGAATTCTAACTACTGAAGGTTTTCTTATATAAAATATTTCATCTTTATTCACTTTTGACTGCTCACCCTTTATTATTTTTAAATGTTTAAGTGAAGTGCATTTTGTATGTTGGTTGTTAGTTATTCTAGAAATTGCATGATTATCGATAACCATAAAGGTGCATATAAATCAAAATGGTTCCTTACTCATTGTTATATGAATGAAAACTCTTTACTGAATGATTTTTTTTCATATTACCAATGCTCAATCTATTAATTTAATGAAAATCATAAATTTAATGTGAATCAGAGTGGCGCAGCGGAAGCGTGGTGGGCCCATAACCCATAGGTCCCTGGATTGAAACCAGGCTTTGATAAACTTTTTAAATGTATTTTTGTTTTATTCTACAAATCAAAATAGTTCATACAATGCAAGAGGTCTATGGTTAAATTTATTCTTCAAAGTCTCAATATATTAGTATTGTAGACTTGAGAGTGATATAAAGGTAATATACATTCAAAATAAAATATTTATTTATTTATTACTCATCCCTTCGTTCTTGTGTGTTTGGAGACAGCAAATAAAAAATGTATGTGAGTGTCACTATTACATGTGTGACATGTGTTTCCTGCCATGATGATAACCTTAAGTACCATATTAGAATACTTGTGATATGTTATTTATTTGTTGAAATTTTTTTATGGCTTTTAGAAAGTTGAAAAGCCTCTAGGTGTCAAACTACTTTAAATTTTGTATATGTCTCAATATTTCTCTAAGTAATATCTCATGATTAGTTTTCTAGGTGTCTTTCCCGTTCAATGTTTCTTAAATATTTAATGTAGCATTTGTTGAAAAAGTTGATACACGAAAAATTTAACAATAGCATTAAGTAAAATAATTAGAATACTTTGTGATTATATGTATACGTATAATTTATCTTTCATAAATTTTATCACTCACCCTCTAAAATTTTACTTTACACATTTATGAAATTCGTATTTAAGGATAATAGTTAATGATTCAGACACAAAAATAAATTTAGGTTATAACATAATGTTGAAAACTCATTAAACCCATTTATCTTCAATATCATACTACAAATCTATAAATTATATAAAAACTAAGGTTTAAAGATGTACTTAACCTTGCAAATAATATCCTTTTTTGTTTTAATCCCTGGAAATTTTTTGTTTGGCTTAACACTCTTCGAAATATTCTTTATTTTTCTTTTGCTTTTAGTTCGTTAGTATTAATCCCTATTTAGTTAATTTTTATTGTAATTTATCACGGTATTTTAAAAAACATTAGATTTTAGATTTTTCAATTTTAGTGACTTAAAGACAAAAATCAAATACTCGATATATTGCATAAATTAATATAAAATAAAAAGGATAAAAAGATATGTAGGGACAAAAACCAAACAAATAAATTAAATATACATGGACTTAAACCAAGTAGTTTTGTATTTGCAAGGTAAAATAACCAAATTAAGTCAATTATTATTCATTAACTTCATGTTAACGTCAGCGAAATAATAAATATGTTTAAATTTAAAGTCTAATCCAAATTTGAGTGGTGTTGGTGAGGGCATGTGGGCCCATTACCAACAAGTCTAAGAATAAAAAATAGGTTAGATGAAAAAATTATCTATTTTATTTTTTAAAAACATATATTACTAAACAAAAATGATCTTACCGGTTTATCAGAACCTGAAGTGGGCCAGAGACTTCGTCTACAATGCTGGAATCAAGGAGGAGGGGGTGAACCTTCAAGGCACTCTGATGCTAAAGTCAGTGAAAGTGCAGAGATACGGGGGAGTGTTTTTAGGGATAAGATGTTGAATACCTGACCCTCTCAAGAATAGGTGACTTCCAGGAATTCTGCCTGAAAGAAGGGACGAGAAGCTCATGCTCGTCATCCTTGAAGGCTTCCCTGACACAGTGGAAAGTAGCAATTGGTGCGTGCAGAGGTGTAGGTAAGGGCATTAGTGATTTAGATAGACTTGGAGCCAACTGACCACTCTTGATAAGTCGAGGAGCAGAAAGAGGAAAACGCTTTTCCTTTGTCCCACAGATTGGGCCATGCTTAGCCATTGGACCAGTCTAAAACAGAAAATATTGTGTTCAAGATGTTTATATGAAAGTTGTTTCTTACGATTAAGTTTCTGTGATGAAAGAAAAAATTATCGTGGATACCAGATAATTAGTGTTACACTCAATAATGTACTCACAATAGATGTCGGCAAAAGCATTACACCAAGATAACATGAAATTTTAAAGGACTACTTAAAATACAAAGATTACTTGGAAAGTTAACAAGCGAATGAATGATATAGGTCTACGGATATGGAATGAAACCCAAATGCTTTTAATCAAAAGGTTACATATTCATACTCTAAACTATAATATTAATATTAATTTCTTATGCCATTTCCCTTTTGTTTTTCTGATTTCACTTTTTCATTAAAATGTCTCGGAGTTATATATCTATGCGTGAGTTGTAGTTTCGTTCATTATAATGAACATACGTGTCATATATGAACACAGAAATAAAATTATTTGTGTAAGTTATGAAGCCATGTTCAATAAATTGAACGATACTTTATGTCTTAAGGTGCAATAATCAGTTATGTGTAGTAATATGCCCCTAAATGTTACCGCACTTTTAATTAAGGATATTAGTTTAAGTTCCAATGCGTGTTGATGAATTCAATGTGCAAATTGTTGTATATGTTGATACACGAGAAATGTCTATCTATGTTTCTTTAAAATATCACGAGAATTCTAACTACTGAAGGTTTTCTTATATAAAATATTTCATCTTTATTCACTTTTGACTGCTCACCCTTTATTATTTTTAAATGTTTAAGTGAAGTGCATTTTGTATGTTGGTTGTTAGTTATTCTAGAAATTGCATGATTATCGATAACCATAAAGGTGCATATAAATCAAAATGGTTCCTTACTCATTGTTATATGAATGAAAACTCTTTACTGAATGATTTTTTTTCATATTACCAATGCTCAATCTATTAATTTAATGAAAATCATAAATTTAATGTGAATCAGAGTGGCGCAGCGGAAGCGTGGTGGGCCCATAACCCATAGGTCCCTGGATCGAAACCAGGCTTTGATAAACTTTTTAAATGTATTTTTGTTTTATTCTACAAATCAAAATAGTTCATACAATGCAAGAGGTCTATGGTTAAATTTATTCTTCAAATTCTCAATATATTAGTATTGTAGACTTGAGAGTGATATAAAGGTAATATACATTCAAAATAAAATATTTATTTATTTATTACTCATCCCTTCGTTCTTGTGTGTTTGGAGACAGCAAATAAAAAATGTATGTGAGTGTCACTATTACATGTGTGACATGTGTTTCCTGCCATGATGATAACCTTAAGTATCATATTAGAATACTTGTGATATGTTATTTATTTGTTGAAATTTTTTTATGGCTTTTAGAAAGTTGAAAAGCCTCTAGGTGTCAAACTACTTTAAATTTTGTATATGTCTCAATATTTCTCTAAGTAATATCTCATGATTAGTTTTCTAGGTGTCTTTCCCGTTCAATGTTTCTTAAATATTTAATGTAGCATTTGTTGAAAAAGTTGATACACGAAAAATTTAACAATAGCATTAAGTAAAATAATTAGAATACTTTGTGATTATATGTATACGTATAATTTATCTTTCATAAATTTTATCACTCACCCTCTAAAATTTTACTTTACACATTTATGAAATTCGTATTTAAGGATAATAGTTAATGATTCAGACACAAAAATAAATTTAGGTTATAACATAATGTTGAAAACTCATTAAACCCATTTATCTTCAATATCATACTACAAATCTATATATTATATAAAAACTAAGGTTTAAAGATGTACTTAACCTTGCAAATAATATCCTTTTTTGTTTTAATCCCTGGAAATTTTTTGTTTGGCTTAACACTCTTCGAAATATTCTTTATTTTTCTTTTGCTTTTAGTTCGTTAGTATTAATCCCTATTTAGTTAATTTTTATTGTAATTTATCACGGTATTTTAAAAAACATTAGATTTTAGATTTTTCAATTTTAGTGACTTAAAGACAAAAATCAAATACTCGATATATTGCATAAATTAATATAAAATAAAAAGGATAAAAAGATATGTAGGGACAAAAACCAAACAAATAAATTAAATATACATGGACTTAAACCAAGTAGTTTTGTATTTGCAAGGTAAAATAACCAAATTAAGTCAATTATTATTCATTAACTTCATGTTAACGTCAGCGAAATAATAAATATGTTTAAATTTAAAGTCTAATCCAAATTTGAGTGGTGTTGGTGAGGGCATGTGGGCCCATTACCAACAAGTCTAAGAATAAAAAATAGGTTAGATGAAAAAATTATCTATTTTATTTTTTAAAAACATATATTACTAAACAAAAATGATCTTACCGGTTTATCAGAACCTGAAGTGGGCCAGAGACTTCGTCTACAATGCTGGAATCAAGGAGGAGGGGGTGAACCTTCAAGGCACTCTGATGCTAAAGTCAGTGAAAGTGCAGAGATACGGGGGAGTGTTTTTAGGGATAAAATGTTGAATACCTGACCCTCTCAAGAATAGGTGACTTCCAGGAATTCTGCCTGAAAGAAGGGACGAGAAGCTCATGCTCGTCATCCTTGAAGGCTTCCCTGACACAGTGAAAACTAGCAATTGGTGCATGCAGAGGTGTAGGTAAAGGCATTAGTGATTTAGATAGACTTGGAGCCAACTGACCACTCTTGATAAGTCGAGGAGCAGAAAGAGGAAAACGCTTTTCCTTTGTCCCACAGATTGGGCCATGCTTAGCCATTGGACCAGTCTAAAACAGAAAATATTGTGTTCAAGATGTTTATATGAAAGTTGTTTCTTACGATTAAGTTTATGTGATGAAAGAAAAAATTATCGTGGATACCAGATGATTAGTGTTACACTCAATAATGTACTTACAATAGATGTCGGCAAAAGCATTACACCAAGATAACATGAAATTTTAAAGGACTACTTAAAATACAAAGATTACTTGGAAAGTTAACAAGCGAATGAATGATATAGGTCTACAGATATGGAATGAAACCCAAATGCTTTTAATCAAAAGGTTACATATTCATACTCTAAACTATAATATTAATATTAATTTCTTATGCCATTTCCCTTTTGTTTTTCTGATTTCACTTTTTCATTAAAATGTCTCGGAGTTATATATCTATGCGTGAGTTGTAGTTTCGTTCATTATAATGAACATACGTGTCATATATGAACACAGAAATAAAATTATTTGTGTAAGTTATGAAGCCATGTTCAATAAATTGAACGATACTTTATGTCTTAAGGTGCAATAATCAGTTATGTGTAGTAATATGCCCCTAAATGTTACCGCACTTTTAATTAAGGATATTAGTTTAAGTTCCAATGCGTGTTGATGAATTCAATGCGCAAATTGTTGTATATGTTGATACACGAGAAATGTCTATCTATGTTTCTTTAAAATATTACGAGAATTCTAACTATTGAAGGTTTTCTTATATAAAATATTTCATCTTTATTCACTTTTGACTGCTCACCCTTTATTATTTTTAAATGTTTAAGTGAAGTGCATTTTGTATGTTGGTTGTTAGTTATTCTAGAAATTGCATGATTATCTGTAACAACCCATACATAACTGACTAGTATATTATGCATGAAACGTTAAAATTGATATTGAGTACATACAAAAGCTATAGATATAGAAAGATCCATATAAAATACAACATGAAATTCTAATAAGAATTACAAAACATGTGTCTTCAATGGATCTGCACAGCGGAAAATGAGATCTGACGAGGTATTCGAGCCAACACCACTTCAAGCCATAAATCCGAACCTGCTATCTGCCAAAAGCTACTAAACTGCACCTGAAAAAAAATATAAGTTGATTGGGGTGAGATTACTAAATCTCAGTGAGTCCTCCTATCCTATGGGTCCACTCGGATCTACAGGGTACATGCATCAAAACCGAATCCACCATTGATTCGGGGTTATCCTCACATCCGGTACAAGTACGGAGAAAACAAGGAATCGTCCACCATAGGACTCATCATATCACAGGTATGTCAGAAACAAGTATGCAAAACTCGTATCCATATACGGGGAATCAAGAAGTGTAATAAACCTCGGCTAGATTATGGAACGAACGCACCCTCGATGAGTCCACCCATGCCTAGTGTCAAGGGACTTGTACAAGCTCACTGCAAGATGGTTAAACGGGTTCGCACAAGCCTAAGTGGCCGCGAGATGACATTAGCCTAAATGGCGTCATTGTCCCATTAACCTTCTTTACGCAAGTGGGTTACGCCGAGTACAAACCGCCACCTTGACGCATGGTCCCACCGGGCGAAAGCCTAGTATTAGTCTACATGACTTTACTAGAGGTGAGTTACAATCATTATGTAATAGCCTACATGGCCACATAACCCCACCATACCGAGCACGCAAGTGTGTCAACGTCAATGAGTATAAGCCCCTCACGGCACTCACGAGCACACTACAACGGTAGCTCAGGTGTGCGACCTCTGATCATAACATCGGGCTATTCCACGGACCACATGATCCAGGATAATACCTTACATCATAGTAACAGGTATATCCCAACCTAGCCCCCGACCACTTCGATTCAAGCATACGTACACGCATCAAGTGTAATATCATAATACAAACCAATCCGAATGTTTAACCAAAACATTGGATATTAATATAGATCCATACTTATCTCATCAAGGTATTCAAAATCAATCACAATTGAATAGACAAGGATTTATGGAATAAACTTATCCAACATTATGTATAATATTCCACATAAACAAAATGAATGGAATTATCGGTAATGTGTGTCATAAAACACCACTCTTCAGACATTCATATGCATATTAATAATTAAGGAGGGGTCCGATTACGATTAGAATCCGAAACTGCCCTCAGGGGAAGGAAAAATAAAATTCCGCCCAGCACTCGCCGCTTAGCGGCCTGCAAGCGGGCTTTCTAGTGGCGAACCTCAACTGTTTCCCCGCTTAGCGGTCTCACGTCCGCTTAGCGGGCTCGCGATTTTTATTTTTCTTCACAAACAGCATCCTCCGCTCAGCGGGCAGACTGGGTCCGCTCAGCAGAACCGCGAATTTCTGGAAAAATGCTCTGCATCCGCTAAGCGGCCTTAGCCCGCTTAGCGGTCCATAGCAGAACCAGAAAAATGCAGAACGCACCAGTTCCGCTATGGGTACTTTAACCCTTCTATCTCACCTGCATGTACGGAAGAACAACAAGTACAACATATTTGCAACATAAATATGGAGTATAAATCATCAAAGGCACATTAGCATCAATGATCATGGATTATCACTCAAAAATCCCTAAACCCCAACATGCAAATTACCACAAATTCCCCCAAGCCTCTAACTAAGGACTCACCATGGATTTAATGGGGGTTATGAGAATACTCTTGCTGCCATTGAACTCTCTCTTTGACCAACACTTCACCTCTAATATGATCAAACCCGTAACCACTCTTGTACTCACTTTCAGCATCAATCATCAATCTTCAAATGCGTTTATCTCCACCAATAAACAAGCTATGAACGCGAACCATAGGTGCAAACCGAAGAGAAATTCGTTAGCTTTCCAATGGGACCAGAATCGTTACGATCGGAGTTACGAGTTGGGAGATATACCTGATTTAGTGGAGGCTGCCATTGGAATACGAAAATGAAACTTGAATGGAGATGCAAAGCTTCTTCTACTTCTCTTTCCACTTCTCTCTTCACAAATTCTGAGTTTGGAATAATGTGTCTCTAACTAAGCAATCATGTGCCATGCAATATAAGGTTAAGGTCCATAATACCCTCTAACTAAGTCATATTTACACCACTGCCACTTAGTTAGTTTCTAACCAATTCCTTTTGGTTTTAACTAATCCACTCACCATCTTAGTCACTTATAATGTATATAAATAATCATGCTTACACAAATATGGGGTATTACATTCTCCCCCCCTTAATTAGAATTCGTCCTCGAATTCCTTCTGTTCACCATGAAAACCAACCACTCATATCTATCTAATCAAGGGAAAGAATGTTACTTACATTCCTCTCTAGATAATCTCACTACTCTGTCTGAGGGTCATTCCATACGAAGAAACACAATATGCCAAAATACTTGCGTCCCACTATACATGATTAGAACCTTAACTCTCAAGCAACACGTCTATTCAGGTACTTCGTCTTGACATATATTTGGTATAAGACCTTTCCAAGGTCCTCGACCTCCACTGCTCTGCACTGGATTTCCATAACTTCAAAAACTCTAATAATCCACTCAGCTCTTTGAATTACTTCCCGTTTGAGGATTATTGCCACAACGTCACTTACGCGATAACACTTCAAATTATTCTCCACAAAGGTACATACAACGACGTTAGGCGTTAGCCAGATGTCTGGGTTTTAACTTCTGGTTCCCAAAGTCTTAGGATGATTGTCTCAAGTTTACCCCTTACTTATACAACTGAATCTCCTTACTTAAACCCTTACTCAAGTTTAGACATAACAACTGTCACCGTAAACCGCAAAGGGGTAACATCTTGCAATTATAGCCTTGACACTCGACAACTTCACATAAGATTCTACTGATGAGAGGTGAAACTCAACAGCTGACCTGTAACCGTTGTCCAAGTCTTCCTGCACGATCATAGTACACAAGACACAACCACAAAGAACTTACGTCAATTGCAATCCTTCACTTGCCTTTAGCATTTCAATGGTCACGATACTCAGTCCAACCCTTGTGACTTACAAGCTAAACTGATGACCTACGAACATCGGACCGCATGCCATCCACAAAACGTATTCCCAAGCCGGTCCATTGACAACACCTCTCGAGTTTATGGTGATCCTTGAGAGTCTGGAATGAACGAAACGCTGCTTCGACAATTTCCCTTAGGAAGATACTTTCATCTCAACATAAAATCCTACAAATAGTTCGTTCGTTCTTACCTCAGACTTATCTGATTCTTCCTCGATCCGTTGCGCTACTCTGATTCCAACAATTTACACACACCTTGAAATCCTCTGAGTCACGTTATATCCATAATTCACTTAGTTCCCATTAATACACAATAATTTCTTATCTACAGTCGTCCAATTACAACACGTGCCAGAACTCCATATACATCCATCGTCGACTACTACTCCTCAAAGTTGAGTACTCTCCAGAATCAAGTTTCTACTTACTCTGCCATTCCATATTAGTTCATCTACCACAACTTAGGCTCACGTTTCGATCTACGTACATTGAAACCCAAATACTCACTGACTTAGAGTTTCGTCCTTGTCACTGATTTCCACAATGTACAACTACTATGTTTGTCATTCCAACAAATCTTGTTGCTCAACTGGTATATCGAACCCTTCACGACGTACTGCAGCTCATGATAACTCTAGCAGTTCTACACAACTTCTACCCAACCATACACCTTCATTCTCTTAGCGTAATATTACCTTTGATAACTCGTGCGACTTACTGATATAAAAATACTCCCATAGCCACACTCCATTCACACAGTCATCTAATGTCTGTTCCACCTCTGAATCAGACATTAAACTGACTTCCTCGGCGGCTGCATCCTTCATTGCGGTGCTTCTAACAGTCAGAGTGTAGCCACAATGTAAGAAATTGCACTTTGCACTTCGAACATCTCTCTTATAAACTCCTTAGCAGTTCTCAAACCAAAATGTCCATGCTCTACCAAGATTAACACTTCTCCACTCAGAGTATCTAGCAATACCTTACCAGACACATCACACATCGAGCCGATCCAAGATACAATTCGCATATTCCATCACCGGTCACTAATGGTACATGATAGCCACTCGCTATGATGACCAGGATATCATGACCACACATGAGTCCCACTCTAGACACTCATGCAAAATTGCCAACTTAACACTTCACGAAACGAGAACGTCCCCAAGGTACAATGTAACACCCCATACATAACTGACTAATATATTATGCATGAAACGTTAAATTGATACTGAGTACATACAAAAGCTTTAGATATAGAAAGATCCATAATACAATACAACATGAAATCCTATTAATAATTACAAAACATGTGTCTTCAATGGATCTGCACAGCGGAAAAGAGATCTGACGAGGTCTCCGAGCCAACACCACTTCCAAGTCTTCAGTCCGAACCTGCTTCTGACCAAAAGCTACTAAACCACACCTGAAAAAAATATAAGTTGATTGGGGTGAGATTACTAAATCTCAGTGAGTCCTCCTATCCTATGGGTCCACTCGGATCTACAGGGTACATGCATCAAAACCGAATCCACCATTGATTCGGGGTTATCCTCACATCCGGTACAAGTACGAAGAAAACAAGGAATCATCCACCATTGGACGATTAATGCAGATATGCAATTATATAAGAAACCAAGTATGCAAAACCCGCATCCATATACGGGGAATCCAGAAACGCGTTAATGCCTCGACTAGGTTATAAAAACACACCCTCGATGAATCACGCCCATGCCTCTTGTCAAGAGACTTGTACAAGCACACCGCAAGATGATTAGACGGGTTCGCACAAGCCTAAATGGCTGCGAGATGACCTTAGCCTAATTGGCGTCATTGTCCCATTAACCATCTTCACGCACATGTGTTAACGCCGAGTACAATACGCCATCTTGACACATGGGTCCATCGGGCGAAAGCCTAGTGATGTAGCCTACATGGCACCACTAGAGATGGTTTACCTGTTATGCGTAGGCCTACTTGGCCGCACAAAGCTATCATACCGAGCACGCAAGTGTGTTAACGCCAAGTGGGAAATGCCTCAAGACCCTCACAAGCACACTGCAACGGTAGCTCAGGTGTGAGCCCAAGATCACATGATCGGGGCTGTCCCATTGGTCTCAAAGCTTGGGATGTAACGTAACCTAGCCCCCGGCCCGTTTCGATTCAAGCATACACACATATCAAGCGCCAAATCACACAAGCGCACAATCCCAATTGTTTAGCCAAAACAACGGGCATTAACAAGATATTCACATCTCATCACAACATAGCATTCGTATTTAAACATAATATAGCAATTAAGTGCAATGAGATTAATCCATTCTAATCATGAATGATCCACATATTAAAAATAACATATCCATGATCATTAACATCATTAACATGTTTAATTATAATTTAAACAAGTCTCACACAACTAAGGAGGCGTTCGGTTCTCTATTCGGAACATAACTGCTCTCGGGGGAATTAGTAATGTAAAATCTCGCCCGACGAGGTTCACTAAGTAGGGTTCCAATATTATTAAATCACACATTCTGATTTGGGGACCAATTTAATTAGAAAGTACACGTCGCTAGCTTTCCAACGATATAAAGTTTGCGTAATTCCGATACCCGAGCCGAAAGTTACGAATTTCCGAAGTTTGCTGATTTTTCCCCCCTGCGCCCAGGGTATCCGATTACCCAGAGTCCAGTAACCGATTACTGGCTCTAAAACAACCCAGAATTGCATTTTTAACAGCGTAATCGGTTACCCAAAGACCCGTAACCGATTACTCTGCATCAGAATATGTTTTTCAGCATTTTAAGGGTTCTAAATCCATTCTAACTTTAATCCAAACACTTCTAACATCCCAATATCATTCCAAAAGAGTGCATTATCGATTATTAGTAGAAACAACATGGAACACAAGCACACTATCAACATGCAATATAGTTTAATCAGCAAAGAACATATATCATGCATCAAGTGTATCTCACCCTAGCCCCATAACATACAATTTCCCAATTTCTACCCAAGTTGCTATCTAAGGACTCACATTGGATTAATAGAGCTTTAGATGATGAACATGCTGCAATTGAGTTCCTATCTTGATCAAAACTCCAACTCCAAACTCATCAAACCCGTAGCCCATTCTTCATCACATTCAGCATGCATGTCCCAACTTCAAACTCGTTTTTCTCCTTCAAAACAGAAGCTATAAATGTGAACCATAGGTGCAAATCGAAGAGAAATTCGTTAGCTTTCCAATGGGACCAGAATCGTTACGATCGGAGTTACGAGTTGAGAGATATACCTGATTTAGTGGAGGCTGTACCCAAGGTGCGAAAATGGAATTGATGAACATAACTTCCTCCTTTCTCTCTTGCTCCAAATTCTGAATTGTGAAACAAAAATGAATAGCATGCACCCAAACAAGGCCTTATATCATGCAACATTACTCAAGGTCCATTATGTCCTCTAACTTGTTCATATTTACAACAATGCCATGTAGTCATATTCTAACTATGCCATTAGATTCTAACCATTCCAAATGAAACTTTCTCTTAATAATCCTTCTTAGATTAATATAATCCAATATCAATATGCCTTCTAATCATCACTTAACCAATTAAATAATAATTATCGGGTTTAGAGAGTCAGGGTATTACATACAATCTGATACTAACTCACGCGATCACGATCATTCAGAGTCTCCATACGTATAGTATCGGATCTTGATCCATCCCACTATCGCCTGTCTAGTTATTCCTCTACTATCGAGCGCGACGTATGGATCCTTATCTCACATACTTTATGAGAGTCTGGATCTGTGTCTCAGGAGTGCCAAATCAGAATTCTACCTTGAGCTTCAGATCACCTTCGTCCCACACATGTCGGAAAAAGATGGCTCACGCATCTTTGTGCACGGTAGCGATACTGTGGCATCATACCCGTCTGGTAGTACCAACATGGTGGTCTAACTCCGAGGCCATGTATCCTGGTAAACTACCTCAGTGGCGTATAATGACCCCCACGAGTATCCTACTGTCACAACCGACCAGTGTCTGAACAGGCTTCCAATAGGCTCACCGTTCCTCAAGTCCTTCGAATCACACTCCTCAGGATGCTAAAACCTGAGAGTGCTACACACCAAGGTTTACTTACTAGGAAAGCCAAAACGCCAAGCACGAAGATTTGAAGTTCAACTTCGGATTGCCATGCAGTGCATGAGATTCCAAGGATAATTCAGTCCAGATAGGAATACTATGGTTCCTAACAACCAACTCAACTGCGATCATCCTACTGACGTTCCAGATAGATCTCAGTTCTTACTCGCCTGAACGCCCAACGCCAAGCGTAGTTCTATGGCTTCACTCGGGGTCAGACAAACAACAACTAACAAGAACTTAGGTCACTGCATTTCACGCTTCTACATCATTTCATATTCCATCTAGCGTAGTTCTAGAACTTAAATACAAAATGATAAGAATAGAAATACACATCCTCTTCTACCGACTGGTATTCAAGCTTCGCCCAATCGTAAGTTACCACATCCGCACCTTCCATCAACCTTTACTAGGAAACCACTCTCGCTTAGGGTACGTCAAGTTGAATCAGGGTCTAATACTCCGCCCTCCAATTACTATCCGTACCAGCGCAATCAGAAAGGTCTAACTCTTCTATCCGCATTTCCAGGGGTCATTTTGTCCTATCAGCTCATCAGTCGCACTTAACACCGGTAGCATCATCAGTACTGAATCCTACTAAATCCCAGCTCAACACCTTCGGAGAATCTCACTTACAAGGCTCTTTCTCAATCCTGTCTGGATTTCCCTTGCTATTACCAAGACTTAGAGAAGGTTCCACTCCGTCCAATCAAAATCCTGGGGGTTCCAGTTGTCTCGATCCACATCTTTGCGTCAAACGCTCCTCCTAAATCTGACAACTCCAAGATCCCTTCAACTTACGTCGTCCAATAAATCTAGCTTCCATATACAATTCACCACCCAACTAATCCTTGCTACTTGGGTTCACGACACTTACAGGTTTACGAGTCCTCGTGGCAGCCCTGCCGTAATTCTACTGTCTCACACTCAGTCGATGAGTTGATCAAGTTCAACAACTGAATGAGATTTCAGTAAAATCAGGCTAGCAACGCACACTTGAGAGGAGTAAAAGGAATTGCTAGTGATGTCTCATGGCTCGGCCGAGAATCGACCTGCTCTGATACCAACTGTAACAACCCATACATAACTGACTAGTATATTATGCATGAAACGTTAAAATTGATATTGAGTACATACAAAAGCTATAGATATAGAAAGATCCATATAAAATACAACATGAAATTCTAATAAGAATTACAAAACATGTGTCTTCAATGGATCTGCACAGCGGAAAATGAGATCTGACGAGGTCTTCGAGCCAACACCACTTCAAGCCATAAATCCGAACCTGCTATTTGCCAAAAGCTACTAAACTGCACCTGAAAAAAAATATAAGTTGATTGGGGTGAGATTACTAAATCTCAGTGAGTCCTCCTATCCTATGGGTCCACTCGGATCTACAGGGTACATGCATCAAAACCGAATCCACCATTGATTCGGGGTTATCCTCACATCCGGTACAAGTACGGAGAAAACAAGGAATCGTCCACCATAGGACTCATCATATCACAGGTATGTCAGAAACAAGTATGCAAAACCCGTATCCATATACGGGGAATCAAGAAGTGTAATAAACCTCGGCTAGATTATGGAACGAACGCACCCTCGATGAGTCCACCCATGCCTAGTGTCAAGGGACTTGTACAAGCTCACTGCAAGATGGTTAAACGGGTTCGCACAAGCCTAAGTGGCCGCGAGATGACATTAGCCTAAATGGCGTCATTGTCCCATTAACCTTCTTTACGCAAGTGGGTTACGCCGAGTACAAACCGCCACCTTGACGCATGGTCCCACCGGGCGAAAGCCTAGTATTAGTCTACATGACTTTACTAGAGGTGAGTTACAATCATTATGTAATAGCCTACATGGCCATATAACGCCACCATACCGAGCACGCAAGTGTGTCAACGTCAATGAGTATAAGCCCCTCACGGCACTCACGAGCACACTACAACGGTAGCTCAGGTGCGCGACCTCTGATCATAACATCGGACTATTCCACGGACCACATGATCCAGGATAATACCTTACATCATAGTAACAGGTATATCCCAACCTAGCCCCCGACCACTTCGATTCAAGCATACGTACACGCATCAAGTGTAATATCATAATACAAACCAATCCGAATGTTTAACCAAAACATTGGATATTAATATAGATCCATACTTATCTCATCAAGGTATTCAAAATCAATCACAATTGAATAGACAAGGATTTATGGAATAAACTTATCCAACATTATGTATAATATTCCACATAAACAAAATGAATGGAATTATCGGTAATGTGTGTCATAAAACACCACTCTTCAGACATTCATATGCATATTAATAATTAAGGAGGGGTCCGATTACGATTAGAATCCGAAACTGCCCTCAGGGGAAGGAAAAATAAAATTCCGCCCAGCATTGGCCGCTTAGCGGCCTGCAAGCGGGCTTTCCAGTGGCGAACCTCAACTGTTTCCCCGCTTAGCGGTCTCACGCCCGCTTAGCGGGCTCGCGATTTTTATTTTTCTTCACAAACAGCATCCTCCGCTCAGCGGGCAGACTGGGTCCGCTCAGCGGAACCGCGAATTTCTGGAAAAATGCTCAGCATCCGCTAAGCGGCCTTAGCCCGCTTAGCGGACCATAGCAGAACCAGAAAAATGCAGAACGCACTAGTTCCGCTATGGGTACTTTAACCCTTCTATCTCACCTGCATGTACGGAAGAACAACAAGTACAACATATTTGCAACATAAATATGGAGTATAAATCATCAAAGGCACATTAGCATCAATGATCATGGATTATCACTCAAAAATCCCTAAACCCCAACATGCAAATTACCACAAATTCCCCCAAGCCTCTAACTAAGGACTCACCATGGATTTAATGGGGGTTATGAGAATACTCTTGCTGCCATTGAACTCTCTCTTTGACCAACACTTCACCTCTAATATGATCAAACCCGTAACCACTCTTGTACTCACTTTCAGCATCAATCATCAATCTTCAAATGCGTTTATCTCCACCAATAAACAAGCTATGAACGCGAACCATAGGTGCAAATCGAAGAGAAATTCGTTAGCTTTCCAATGGGACCAGAATCGTTACGATCGGAGTTACGAGTTGGGAGATATACCTGATTTAGTGGAGGCTGCCATTGGAATACGAAAATGAAACTTGAATGGAGATGCAAAGCTTCTTCTACTTCTCTTTCCACTTCTCTCTTCACAAATTCTGAGTTTGGAATAATGTGTCTCTAACTAAGCAATCATGTGCCATGCAATATAAGGTTAAGGTCCATAATACCCTCTAACTAAGTCATATTTACACCACTGCCACTTAGTTAGTTTCTAACCAATTCCTTTTGGTTCTAACTAATCCACTCACCATCTTAGTCACTTATAATGTATATAAATAATCATGCTTACACAAATATGGGGTATTACATTATCGATAACCCTAAAGGTGCATATAAATCAAAATGGTTCCTTACTCATTGTTATACGAATGAAAACTCTTTACTGAATGATTTTTTTTCATATTACCAATGCTCAATCTATTAATTTAATGAAAATCATAAATTTAATGTGAATCAGAGTGGAGCAGCGGAAGCGTGGTGGGCCCATAACCCACAGGTCCCTGGATCGAAACCAGGCTCTGATAAACTTTTTAAATGTATTTTTGTTTTATTCTACAAATCAAAATAGTTCATACAATGCAAGAGGTCTATGGTTAAATTTATTCTTCAAATTCTCAATATATTAGTATTGTAGACTTGAGAGTGATATAAAGGTAATATACATTCAAAATAAAATATTTATTTATTTATTACTCATCCCTTTGTCTTGTGTGTTTGGAGACAGCAAATAAAAAATGTATGTGAGTATCACTATTACATGTGTGACATGTGTTTCCTGCCATGATGATAACCTTAAGTACCATATTAGAATACTTGTGATATGTTATTTATTTGTTGAAATTGTTTTATGGCTTTTAGAAAGTTGAAAAGCCTCTAGGTGTCAAACTACTTTAAATTTTGTATATGTCTCAATATTTCTCTAAGTAATATCTCATGATTAGTTTTCTAGGTGTCTTTCCCGTTCAATGTTTCTTAAATATTTAATGTAGCATTTGTTGAAAAAGTTGATACACGAAAAATTTAACAATAGCATTAAGTAAAATAATTAGAATACTTTGTGATTATATGTATACGTATAATTTATCTTTCATAAATTTTATCACTCACCCTCTAAAATTTTACTTTACACATTTATGAAATTCGTATTTAAGGATAATAGTTAATGATTCAGACACAAAAATAAATTTAGGTTATAACATAATGTTGAAAACTCATTAAACCCATTTATCTTCAATATCATACTACAAATCTATATATTATATAAAAACTAAGGTTTAAATATGTACTTAACCTTGCAAATAATATCCTTTTTTGTTTTAATCCCTGGAAATTTTTTGTTTGGCTTAACACTCTTCGAAATATTCTTTATTTTGCTTTTGCTTTTAGTTCGTTAGTATTAATCCCTATTTAGTTAATTTTTATTGTAATTTATCACGGTATTTTAAAAAACATTAGATTTTAGATTTTTCAATTTTAGTGACTTAAAGACAAAAATCAAATACTCGATATATTGCATAAATTAATATAAAATAAAAAGGATAAAAAGATATGTAGGGACAAAAACCAAACAAATAAATTAAATATACATCGACTTAAACCAAGTAGTTTTGTATTTGCAAGGTAAAATAACCAAATTAAGTCAATTATTATTCATTAACTTCATGTTAACGTCAGCGAAATATTAAATATGTTTAAATTTAAAGTCTAATCCAAATTTGAGTGGTGTTGGTGAGGGCATGTGGGCCCATACCAACAAGTCTAAGAATAAAAAATAGGTTAGATGAAAAAATTATCTATTTTATTTTTTTAAAACATATATTACTAAACAAAAATGATCTTACCGGTTTATCAGAACCTGAAGTGGGCCAGAGACTTCGTCTACAATGCTGGAATCAAGGAGGAGGGGGTGAACCTTCAAGGCACTCTGATGCTAAAGTCAGTGAAAGTGCAGAGATACGGGGGAGTGTTTTTAGGGATAAGATGTTGAATACCTGACCCTCTCAAGAATAGGTGACTTCCAGGAATTCTGCCTGAAAGAAGGGACGAGAAGCTCATGCTCGTCATCCTTGAAGGCTTCCCTGACACAGTGGAAACTAGCAATTGGTGCGTGCAGAGGTGTAGGTAAGGGCATTAGTGATTTAGATAGACTTGGAGCCAACTGACCACTCTTGATAAGTCGAGGAGCAGAAAGAGGAAAACGCTTTTCCTTTGTCCCACAGATTGGGCCATGCTTAGCCATTGGACCAGTCTAAAACAGAAAATATTGTGTTCAAGATGTTTATATGAAAGTTGTTTCTTACGATTAAGTTTCTGTGATGAAAGAAAAAATTATCGTGGATACCAGATAATTAGTGTTACACTCAATAATGTACTCACAATAGATGTCGGCAAAAGCATTACACCAAGATAACATGAAATTTTAAAGGACTACTTAAAATACAAAGATTACTTGGAAAGTTAACAAGCGAATGAATGATATAGGTCTATGGATATGGAATGAAACCCAAATGCTTTTAATCAAAAGGTTACATATTCATACTCTAAACTATAATATTAATATTAATTTCTTATGCCATTTCCCTTTTGTTTTTCTGATTTCACTTTTTCATTAAAATGTCTCGGAGTTATATATCTATGCGTGAGTTGTAGTTTCGTTCATTATAATGAACATACGTGTCATATATGAACACAGAAATAAAATTATTTGTGTAAGTTATGAAGCCATGTTCAATAAATTGAACGATACTTTATGTCTTAAGGTGCAATAATCAGTTATGTGTAGTAATATGCCCCTAAATGTTACCGCACTTTTAATTAAGGATATTAGTTTAAGTTCCAATGCGTGTTGATGAATTCAATGCGCAAATTGTTGTATATGTTGATACACGAGAAATGTCTATCTATGTTTCTTTAAAATATTACGAGAATTCTAACTACTGAAGGTTTTCTTATATAAAATATTTCATCTTTATTCACTTTTGACTGCTCACCCTTTATTATTTTTAAATGTTAAAGTGAAGTGCATTTTGTATGTTGGTTGTTAGTTATTCTAGAAATTGCATGATTATCGATAACCATAAAGGTGCATATAAATCAAAATGGTTCCTTACTCATTGTTATACGAATGAAAACTCTTTACTGAATGATTTTTTTTCATATTACCAATGCTCAATCTATTAATTTAATGAAAATCATAAATTTAATGTGAATCAGAGTGGCGCAGCGGAAGCGTGGTGGGCCCATAACCCACAGGTCCCTGGATCGAAACCAGGCTCTGATAAACTTTTTAAATGTATTTTTGTTTTATTCTACAAATCAAAATAGTTCATACAATGCAAGAGGTCTATGGTTAAATTTATTCTTCAAATTCTCAATATATTAGTATTGTAGACTTGAGAGTGATATAAAGGTAATATACATTCAAAATAAAATATTTATTTATTTATTACTCATCCCTTCGTTCTTGTGTGTTTGGAGACAGCAAATAAAAAATGTATGTGAGTGTCACTATTACATGTGTGACATGTGTTTCCTGCCATGATGATAACCTTAAGTACCATATTAGAATACTTGTGATATGTTATTTATTTGTTGAAATTGTTTTATGGCTTTTAGAAAGTTGAAAAGCCTCTAGGTGTCAAACTACTTTAAATTTTGTATATGTCTCAATATTTCTCTAAGTAATATCTCATGATTAGTTTTCTAGGTGTCTTTCCCGTTCAATGTTTCTTAAATATTTAATGTAGCATTTGTTGAAAAAGTTGATACACGAAAAATTTAACAATAGCATTAAGTAAAATAATTAGAATACTTTGTGATTATATGTATACGTATAATTTATCTTTCATAAATTTTATCACTCACCCTCTAAAATTTTACTTTACACATTTATGAAATTCGTATTTAAGGATAATAGTTAATGATTCAGACACAAAAATAAATTTAGGTTATAACATAATGTTGAAAACTCATTAAACCCATTTATCTTCAATATCATACTACAAATCTATATATTATATAAAAACTAAGGTTTAAATATGTACTTAACCTTGCAAATAATATCCTTTTTTGTTTTAATCCCTGGAAATTTTTTGTTTGGCTTAACACTCTTCGAAATATTCTTTATTTTGCTTTTGCTTTTAGTTCGTTAGTATTAATCCCTATTTAGTTAATTTTTATTGTAATTTATCACGGTATTTTAAAAAACATTAGATTTTAGATTTTTCAATTTTAGTGACTTAAAGACAAAAATCAAATACTCGATATATTGCATAAATTAATATAAAATAAAAAGGATAAAAAGATATGTAGGGACAAAAACCAAACAAATAAATTAAATATACATCGACTTAAACCAAGTAGTTTTGTATTTGCAAGGTAAAATAACCAAATTAAGTCAATTATTATTCATTAACTTCATGTTAACGTCAGCGAAATATTAAATATGTTTAAATTTAAAGTCTAATCCAAATTTGAGTGGTGTTGGTGAGGGCATGTGGGCCCATACCAACAAGTCTAAGAATAAAAAATAGGTTAGATGAAAAAATTATCTATTTTGTTTTTATAAAACATATATTACTAAACAAAAATGATCTTACCGGTTTATCAGAACCTGAAGTGGGCCAGAGACTTCGTCTACAATGCTGGAATCAAGGAGGAGGGGGTGAACCTTCAAGGCACTCTGATGCTAAAGTCAGTGAAAGTGCAGAGATACGGGGGAGTGTTTTTAGGGATAAGATGTTGAATACCTGACCCTCTCAAGAATAGGTGACTTCCAGGAATTCTGCCTGAAAGAAGGGACGAGAAGCTCATGCTCGTCATCCTTGAAGGCTTCCCTGACACAGTGGAAACTAGCAATTGGTGCGTGCAGAGGTGTAGGTAAGGGCATTAGTGATTTAGATAGACTTGGAGCCAACTGACCACTCTTTATAAGTCGAGGAGCAGAAAGAGGAAAACGCTTTTCCTTTGTCCCACAGATTGGGCCATGCTTAGCCATTGGACCAGTCTAAAACAGAAAATATTGTGTTCAAGATGTTTATATGAAAGTTGTTTCTTACGATTAAGTTTCTGTGATGAAAGAAAAAATTATCGTGGATACCAGATAATTAGTGTTACACTCAATAATGTACTCACAATAGATGTCGGCAAAAGCATTACACCAAGATAACATGAAATTTTAAAGGACTACTTAAAATACAAAGATTACTTGGAAAGTTAACAAGCGAATGAATGATATAGGTCTACGGATATGGAATGAAACCCAAATGCTTTTAATCAAAAGGTTACATATTCATACTCTAAACTATAATATTAATATTAATTTCTTATGCCATTTCCCTTTTGTTTTTCTGATTTCACTTTTTCATTAAAATGTCTCGGAGTTATATATCTATGCGTGAGTTGTAGTTTCGTTCATTATAATGAACATACGTGTCATATATGAACACAGAAATAAAATTATTTGTGTAAGTTATGAAGCCATGTTCAATAAATTGAACGATACTTTATGTCTTAAGGTGCAATAATCAGTTATGTGTAGTAATATGCCCCTAAATGTTACCGCACTTTTAATTAAGGATATTAGTTTAAGTTCCAATGCGTGTTGATGAATTCAATGCGTAAATTGTTGTATATGTTGATACACGAGAAATGTCTATCTATGTTTCTTTAAAATATTACGAGAATTCTAACTACTGAAGGTTTTCTTATATAAAATATTTCATCTTTATTCACTTTTGACTGCTCACCCTTTATTATTTTTAAATGTTAAAGTGAAGTGCATTTTGTATGTTGGTTGTTAGTTATTCTAGAAATTGCATGATTATCGATAACCATAAAGGTGCATATAAATCAAAATGGTTCCTTACTCATTGTTATACGAATGAAAACTCTTTACTGAATGATTTTTTTTCATATTACCAATGCTCAATCTATTAATTTAATGAAAATCATAAATTTAATGTGAATCAGAGTGGCGCAGCGGAAGCGTGGTGGGCCCATAACCCACAGGTCCCTGGATCGAAACCAGGCTCTGATAAACTTTTTAAATGTATTTTTGTTTTATTCTACAAATCAAAATAGTTCATACAATGCAAGAGGTCTATGGTTAAATTTATTCTTCAAATTCTCAATATATTAGTATTGTAGACTTGAGAGTGATATAAAGGTAATATACATTCAAAATAAAATATTTATTTATTTATTACTCATCCCTTCGTTCTTGTGTGTTTGGAGACAGCAAATAAAAAATGTATGTGAGTGTCACTATTACATGTGTGACATGTGTTTCCTGCCATGATGATAACCTTAAGTACCATATTAGAATACTTGTGATATGTTATTTATTTGTTGAAATTGTTTTATGGCTTTTAGAAAGTTGAAAAGCCTCTAGGTGTCAAACTACTTTAAATTTTGTATATGTCTCAATATTTCTCTAAGTAATATCTCATGATTAGTTTTCTAGGTGTCTTTCCCGTTCAATGTTTCTTAAATATTTAATGTAGCATTTGTTGAAAAAGTTGATACACGAAAAATTTAACAATAGCATTAAGTAAAATAATTAGAATACTTTGTGATTATATGTATACGTATAATTTATCTTTCATAAATTTTATCACTCACCCTCTAAAATTTTACTTTACACATTTATGAAATTCGTATTTAAGGATAATAGTTAATGATTCAGACACAAAAATAAATTTAGGTTATAACATAATGTTGAAAACTCATTAAACCCATTTATCTTCAATATCATACTACAAATCTATATATTATATAAAAACTAAGGTTTAAATATGTACTTAACCTTGCAAATAATATCCTTTTTTGTTTTAATCCCTGGAAATTTTTTGTTTGGCTTAACACTCTTCGAAATATTCTTTATTTTGCTTTTGCTTTTAGTTCGTTAGTATTAATCCCTATTTAGTTAATTTTTATTGTAATTTATCACGGTATTTTAAAAAACATTAGATTTTAGATTTTTCAATTTTAGTGACTTAAAGACAAAAATCAAATACTCGATATATTGCATAAATTAATATAAAATAAAAAGGATAAAAAGATATGTAGGGACAAAAACCAAACAAATAAATTAAATATACATCGACTTAAACCAAGTAGTTTTGTATTTGCAAGGTAAAATAACCAAATTAAGTCAATTATTATTCATTAACTTCATGTTAACGTCAGCGAAATATTAAATATGTTTAAATTTAAAGTCTAATCCAAATTTGAGTGGTGTTGGTGAGGGCATGTGGGCCCATACCAACAAGTCTAAGAATAAAAAATAGGTTAGATGAAAAAAT
Source organism: Vicia villosa (assembly GCF_029867415.1). Classification (NCBI taxonomy): domain Eukaryota; kingdom Viridiplantae; phylum Streptophyta; class Magnoliopsida; order Fabales; family Fabaceae; genus Vicia; species Vicia villosa. The sequence goes on from NC_081184.1 coordinate 90,177,361, forward strand.
TATCTATTTTGTTTTTTTAAAACATATATTACTAAACAAAAATGATCTTACCGGTTTATCAGAACCTGAAGTGGGCCAGAGACTTCGTCTACAATGCTGGAATCAAGGAGGAGGGGGTGAACCTTCAAGGCACTCTGATGCTAAAGTCAGTGAAAGTGCAGAGATACGGGGGAGTGTTTTTAGGGATAAGATGTTGAATACCTGACCCTCTCAAGAATAGGTGACTTCCAGGAATTCTGCCTGAAAGAAGGGACGAGAAGCTCATGCTCGTCATCCTTGAAGGCTTCCCTGACACAGTGGAAACTAGCAATTGGTGCGTGCAGAGGTGTAGGTAAGGGCATTAGTGATTTAGATAGACTTGGAGCCAACTGACCACTCTTTATAAGTCGAGGAGCAGAAAGAGGAAAACGCTTTTCCTTTGTCCCACAGATTGGGCCATGCTTAGCCATTGGACCAGTCTAAAACAGAAAATATTGTGTTCAAGATGTTTATATGAAAGTTGTTTCTTACGATTAAGTTTCTGTGATGAAAGAAAAAATTATCGTGGATACCAGATAATTAGTGTTACACTCAATAATGTACTCACAATAGATGTCGGCAAAAGCATTACACCAAGATAACATGAAATTTTAAAGGACTACTTAAAATACAAAGATTACTTGGAAAGTTAACAAGCGAATGAATGATATAGGTCTACGGATATGGAATGAAACCCAAATGCTTTTAATCAAAAGGTTACATATTCATACTCTAAACTATAATATTAATATTAATTTCTTATGCCATTTCCCTTTTGTTTTTCTGATTTCACTTTTTCATTAAAATGTCTCGGAGTTATATATCTATGCGTGAGTTGTAGTTTCGTTCATTATAATGAACATACGTGTCATATATGAACACAGAAATAAAATTATTTGTGTAAGTTATGAAGCCATGTTCAATAAATTGAACGATACTTTATGTCTTAAGGTGCAATAATCAGTTATGTGTAGTAATATGCCCCTAAATGTTACCGCACTTTTAATTAAGGATATTAGTTTAAGTTCCAATGCGTGTTGATGAATTCAATGCGTAAATTGTTGTATATGTTGATACACGAGAAATGTCTATCTATGTTTCTTTAAAATATTACGAGAATTCTAACTACTGAAGGTTTTCTTATATAAAATATTTCATCTTTATTCACTTTTGACTGCTCACCCTTTATTATTTTTAAATGTTAAAGTGAAGTGCATTTTGTATGTTGGTTGTTAGTTATTCTAGAAATTGCATGATTATCGATAACCATAAAGGTGCATATAAATCAAAATGGTTCCTTACTCATTGTTATACGAATGAAAACTCTTTACTGAATGATTTTTTTTCATATTACCAATGCTCAATCTATTAATTTAATGAAAATCATAAATTTAATGTGAATCAGAGTGGCGCAGCGGAAGCGTGGTGGGCCCATAACCCACAGGTCCCTGGATCGAAACCAGGCTCTGATAAACTTTTTAAATGTATTTTTGTTTTATTCTACAAATCAAAATAGTTCATACAATGCAAGAGGTCTATGGTTAAATTTATTCTTCAAATTCTCAATATATTAGTATTGTAGACTTGAGAGTGATATAAAGGTAATATACATTCAAAATAAAATATTTATTTATTTATTACTCATCCCTTCGTTCTTGTGTGTTTGGAGACAGCAAATAAAAAATGTATGTGAGTGTCACTATTACATGTGTGACATGTGTTTCCTGCCATGATGATAACCTTAAGTACCATATTAGAATACTTGTGATATGTTATTTATTTGTTGAAATTGTTTTATGGCTTTTAGAAAGTTGAAAAGCCTCTAGGTGTCAAACTACTTTAAATTTTGTATATGTCTCAATATTTCTCTAAGTAATATCTCATGATTAGTTTTCTAGGTGTCTTTCCCGTTCATTGTTTCTTAAATATTTACTGTAGCATTTGTTGAAAAAGTTGATACACGAAAAATTTAACAATAGCATTAAGTAAAATAATTAGAATACTTTGTGATTATATGTATACGTATAATTTATCTTTCATAAATTTTATCACTCACCCTCTAAAATTTTACTTTACACATTTATGAAATTCGTATTTAAGGATAATAGTTAATGATTCAGACACAAAAATAAATTTAGGTTATAACATAATGTTGAAAACTCATTAAACCCATTTATCTTCAATATCATACTACAAATCTATATATTATATAAAAACTAAGGTTTAAATATGTACTTAACCTTGCAAATAATATCCTTTTTTGTTTTAATCCCTGGAAATTTTTTGTTTGGCTTAACACTCTTCGAAATATTCTTTATTTTGCTTTTGCTTTTAGTTCGTTAGTATTAATCCCTATTTAGTTAATTTTTATTGTAATTTATCACGGTATTTTAAAAAATATTAGATTTTAGATTTTTCAATTTTAGTGACTTAAAGACAAAAATCAAATACTCGATATATTGCATAAATTAATATAAAATAAAAAGGATAAAAAGATATGTAGGGACAAAAACCAAACAAATAAATTAAATATACATCGACTTAAACCAAGTAGTTTTGTATTTGCAAGGTAAAATAACCAAATTAAGTCAATTATTATTCATTAACTTCATGTTAACGTCAGCGAAATATTAAATATGTTTAAATTTAAAGTCTAATCCAAATTTGAGTGGTGTTGGTGAGGGCATGTGGGCCCATACCAACAAGTCTAAGAATAAAAAATAGGTTAGATGAAAAAATTATCTATTTTGTTTTTTTAAAACATATATTACTAAACAAAAATGATCTTACCAGTTTATCAGAACCTGAAGTGGGCCAGAAACTTCGTCTACAATGCTGGAATCAAGGAGGAGGGGGTGAACCTTCAAGGCACTCTGATGCTAAAGTCAGTGAAAGTGCAGAGATACGGGGGAGTGTTTTTAGGGATAAGATGTTGAATACCTGACCCTCTCAAGAATAGGTGACTTCCAGGAATTCTGCCTGAAAGAAGGGACGAGAAGCTCATGCTCGTCATCCTTGAAGGCTTCCCTGACACAGTGGAAACTAGCAATTGGTGCGTGCAGAGGTGTAGGTAAGGGCATTAGTGATTTAGATAGACTTGGAGCCAACTGACCACTCTTTATAAGTCGAGGAGCAGAAAGAGGAAAACGCTTTTCCTTTGTCCCACAGATTGGGCCATGCTTAGCCATTGGACCAGTCTAAAACAGAAAATATTGTGTTCAAGATGTTTATATGAAAGTTGTTTCTTACGATTAAGTTTCTGTGATGAAAGAAAAAATTATCGTGGATACCAGATAATTAGTGTTACACTCAATAATGTACTCACAATAGATGTCGGCAAAAGCATTACACCAAGATAACATGAAATTTTAAAGGACTACTTAAAATACAAAGATTACTTGGAAAGTTAACAAGCGAATGAATGATATAGGTCTACGGATATGGAATGAAACCCAAATGCTTTTAATCAAAAGGTTACATATTCATACTCTAAACTATAATATTAATATTAATTTCTTATGCCATTTCCCTTTTGTTTTTCTGATTTCACTTTTTCATTAAAATGTCTCGGAGTTATATATCTATGCGTGAGTTGTAGTTTCGTTCATTATAATGAACATACGTGTCATATATGAACACAGAAATAAAATTATTTGTGTAAGTTATGAAGCCATGTTCAATAAATTGAACGATACTTTATGTCTTAAGGTGCAATAATCAGTTATGTGTAGTAATATGCCCCTAAATGTTACCGCACTTTTAATTAAGGATGTTAGTTTAAGTTCCAATGCGTGTTGATGAATTCAATGCGTAAATTGTTGTATATGTTGATACACGAGAAATGTCTATCTATGTTTCTTTAAAATATTACGAGAATTCTAACTACTGAAGGTTTTCTTATATAAAATATTTCATCTTTATTCACTTTTGACTGCTCACCCTTTATTATTTTTAAATGTTTAAGTGAAGTGCATTTTGTATGTTGGTTGTTAGTTATTCTAGAAATTGCATGATTATCGATAACCATAAAGGTGCATATAAATCAAAATGGTTCCTTACTCATTGTTATACGAATGAAAACTCTTTACTGAATGATTTGTTTTATATTACCAATGCTCAACCTATTAATTTAATGAAAATCATAAATTTAATGTGAATCAGAGTGGCGCAGCGGAAGCGTGGTGGGCCCATAACCCACAGGTCCCTGGATCGAAACCAGGCTCTCATAAACTTTTTAAATATACTTTTGTTTTATTCTACAAATCAAAATAGTTCATACAATGCAAGAGGTCTATGGTTAAATTTATTCTTCAAATTCTCAATATATTAGTATTGTAGACTTGAGAGTGATATAAAGGTAATATACATTCAAAATAAAATATTTATTTATTTATTACTCATCCCTTCGTTCTTGTGTGTTTGGAGACAGCAAATAAAAAATGTATGTGAGTGTCACTATTACATGTGTGACATGTGTTTCCTGCCATGATGATAACCTTAAGTACCATATTAGAATACTTGTGATATGTTATTTATTTGTTGAAATTGTTTTATGGCTTTTAGAAAGTTGAAAAGCCTCTAGGTGTCAAACTACTTTAAATTTTGTATATGTCTCAATATTTATCTAAGTAATACATCATGATTAGTTTTCTAGGTGTCTTTCCCGTTCAATGTTTCTTAAATATTTAATGTAGCATTTGTTGAAAAAGTTGATACACGAAAAATTTAACAATAGCATTAAGTAAAATAATTAGAATACTTTGTGATTATATGTATACGTATAATTTATCTTTCATAAATTTTATCACTCACCCTCTAAAATTTTACTTTACACATTTATGAAATTCGTATTTAAGGATAATAGTTAATGATTCAGACACAAAAATAAATTTAGGTTATAACATAATGTTGAAAACTCATTAAACCCATTTATCTTCAATATCATACTACAAATCTATATATTATATAAAAACTAAGGTTTAAATATGTACTTAACCTTGCAAATAATATCCTTTTTTGTTTTAATCCCTGGAAATTTTTTGTTTGGCTTAACACTCTTCGAAATATTCTTTATTTTGCTTTTGCTTTTAGTTCGTTAGTATTAATCCCTATTTAGTTAATTTTTATTGTAATTTATCACGGTATTTTAAAAAATATTAGATTTTAGATTTTTCAATTTTAGTGACTTAAAGACAAAAATCAAATACTCGATATATTGCATAAATTAATATAAAATAAAAAGGATAAAAAGATATGTAGGGACAAAAACCAAACAAATAAATTAAATATACATCGACTTAAACCAAGTAGTTTTGTATTTGCAAGGTAAAATAACCAAATTAAGTCAATTATTATTCATTAACTTCATGTTAACGTCAGCGAAATATTAAATATGTTTAAATTTAAAGTCTAATCCAAATTTGAGTGGTGTTGGTGAGGGCATGTGGGCCCATACCAACAAGTCTAAGAATAAAAAATAGGTTAGATGAAAAAATTATCTATTTTGTTTTTTAAAACATATATTACTAAACAAAAATGATCTTACCAGTTTATCAGAACCTGAAGTGGGCCAGAGACTTCGTCTACAATGCTGGAATCAAGGAGGAGGGGGTGAACCTTCAAGGCACTCTGATGCTAAAGTCAGTGAAAGTGCAGAGATACGGGGGAGTGTTTTTAGGGATAAGATGTTGAATACCTGACCCTCTCAAGAATAGGTGACTTCCAGGAATTCTGCCTGAAAGAAGGGACGAGAAGCTCATGCTCGTCATCCTTGAAGGCTTCCCTGACACAGTGGAAACTAGCAATTGGTGCGTGCAGAGGTGTAGGTAAGGGCATTAGTGATTTAGATAGACTTGGAGCCAACTGACCACTCTTTATAAGTCGAGGAGCAGAAAGAGGAAAACGCTTTTCCTTTGTCCCACAGATTGGGCCATGCTTAGCCATTGGACCAGTCTAAAACAGAAAATATTGTGTTCAAGATGTTTATATGAAAGTTGTTTCTTACGATTAAGTTTCTGTGATGAAAGAAAAAATTATCGTGGATACCAGATAATTAGTGTTACACTCAATAATGTACTCACAATAGATGTCGGCAAAAGCATTACACCAAGATAACATGAAATTTTAAAGGACTACTTAAAATACAAAGATTACTTGGAATGTTAACAAGTGAATGAATGATATAGGTCTACGGATATGGAATGAAACCCAAATGCTTTTAATCAAAAGGTTACATATTCATACTCTAAACTATAATATTAATATTAATTTCTTATGCCATTTCCCTTTTGTTTTTCTGATTTCACTTTTTCATTAAAATGTCTCGGAGTTATATATCTATGCGTGAGTTGTAGTTTCGTTCATTATAATGAACATACGTGTCATATATGAACACAGAAATAAAATTATTTGTGTAAGTTATGAAGCCATGTTCAATAAATTGAACGATACTTTATGTCTTAAGGTGCAATAATCAGTTATGTGTAGTAATATGCCCCTAAATGTTACCGCACTTTTAATTAAGGATATTAGTTTAAGTTCCAATGCGTGTTGATGAATTCAATGCGTAAATTGTTGTATATGTTGATACACGAGAAATGTCTATCTATGTTTCTTTAAAATATTACGAGAATTCTAACTACTGAAGGTTTTCTTATATAAAATATTTCATCTTTATTCACTTTTGACTGCTCACCCTTTATTATTTTTAAATGTTTAAGTGAAGTGCATTTTGTATGTTGGTTGTTAGTTATTCTAGAAATTGCATGATTATCGATAACCATAAAGGTGCATATAAATCAAAATGGTTCCTTACTCATTGTTATACGAATGAAAACTCTTTACTGAATGATTTGTTTTATATTACCAATGCTCAACCTATTAATTTAATGAAAATCATAAATTTAATGTGAACCAGAGTGGCGCAGCGGAAGCGTGGTGGGCCCATAACCCACAGGTCCCTGGATCGAAACCAGGCTCTCATAAACTTTTTAAATATACTTTTGTTTTATTCTACAAATCAAAATAGTTCATACAATGCAAGAGGTCTATGGTTAAATTTATTCTTCAAATTCTCAATATATTAGTATTGTAGACTTGAGAGTGATATAAAGGTAATATACATTCAAAATAAAATATTTATTTATTTATTACTCATCCCTTCGTTCTTGTGTGTTTGGAGACAGCAAATAAAAAATGTATGTGAGTGTCACTATTACATGTGTGACATGTGTTTCCTGCCATGATGATAACCTTAAGTACCATATTAGAATACTTGTGATATGTTATTTATTTGTTGAAATTGTTTTATGGCTTTTAGAAAGTTGAAAAGCCTCTAGGTGTCAAACTACTTTAAATTTTGTATATGTCTCAATATTTATCTAAGTAATATCTCATGATTAGTTTTCTAGGTGTCTTTCCCGTTCAATGTTTCTTAAATATTTAATGTAGCATTTGTTGAAAAAGTTGATACACGAAAAATTTAACAATAGCATTAAGTAAAATAATTAGAATACTTTGTGATTATATGTATACGTATAATTTATCTTTCATAAATTTTATCACTCACCCTCTAAAATTTTACTTTACACATTTATGAAATTCGTATTTAAGGATAATAGTTAATGATTCAGACACAAAAATAAATTTAGTTTATAACATAATGTTGAAAACTCATTAAACCCATTTATCTTCAATATCATACTACAAATCTATATATTATATAAAAACTAAGGTTTAAATATGTACTTAACCTTGCAAATAATATCCTTTTTTGTTTTAATCCCTGGAAATTTTTTGTTTGGCTTAACACTCTTCGAAATATTCTTTATTTTGCTTTTGCTTTTAGTTCGTTAGTATTAATCCCTATTTAGTTAATTTTTATTGTAATTTATCACGGTATTTTAAAAAATATTAGATTTTAGATTTTTCAATTTTAGTGACTTAAAGACAAAAATCAAATACTCGATATATTGCATAAATTAATATAAAATAAAAAGGATAAAAAGATATGTAGGGACAAAAACCAAACAAATAAATTAAATATACATCGACTTAAACCAAGTAGTTTTGTATTTGCAAGGTAAAATAACCAAATTAAGTCAATTATTATTCATTAACTTCATGTTAACGTCAGCGAAATATTAAATATGTTTAAATTTAAAGTCTAATCCAAATTTGAGTGGTGTTGGTGAGGGCATGTGGGCCCATACCAACAAGTCTAAGAATAAAAAATAGGTTAGATGAAAAAATTATCTATTTTGTTTTTTAAAACATATATTACTAAACAAAAATGATCTTACCAGTTTATCAGAACCTGAAGTGGGCCAGAGACTTCGTCTACAATGCTGGAATCAAGGAGGAGGGGGTGAACCTTCAAGGCACTCTGATGCTAAAGTCAGTGAAAGTGCAGAGATACGGGGGAGTGTTTTTAGGGATAAGATGTTGAATACCTGACCCTCTCAAGAATAGGTGACTTCCAGGAATTCTGCCTGAAAGAAGGGACGAGAAGCTCATGCTCGTCATCCTTGAAGGCTTCCCTGACACAGTGGAAACTAGCAATTGGTGCGTGCAGAGGTGTAGGTAAGGGCATTAGTGATTTAGATAGACTTGGAGCCAACTGACCACTCTTTATAAGTCGAGGAGCAGAAAGAGGAAAACGCTTTTCCTTTGTCCCACAGATTGGGCCATGCTTAGCCATTGGACCAGTCTAAAACAGAAAATATTGTGTTCAAGATGTTTATATGAAAGTTGTTTCTTACGATTAAGTTTCTGTGATGAAAGAAAAAATTATCGTGGATACCAGATAATTAGTGTTACACTCAATAATGTACTCACAATAGATGTCGGCAAAAGCATTACACCAAGATAACATGAAATTTTAAAGGACTACTTAAAATACAAAGATTACTTGGAAAGTTAACAAGCGAATGAATGATATAGGTCTACGGATATGGAATGAAACCCAAATGCTTTTAATCAAAAGGTTACATATTCATACTCTAAACTATAATATTAATATTAATTTCTTATGCCATTTCCCTTTTGTTTTTCTGATTTCACTTTTTCATTAAAATGTCTCGGAGTTATATATCTATGCGTGAGTTGTAGTTTCGTTCATTATAATGAACATACGTGTCATATATGAACATTGAAATAAAATTATTTGTGTAAGTTATGAAGCCATGTTCAATAAATTGAACGATACTTTATGTCTTAAGGTGCAATAATCAGTTATGTGTAGTAATATGCCCCTAAATGTTACCGCACTTTTAATTAAGGATATTAGTTTAAGTTCCAATGCGTGTTGATGAATTCAATGCGCAAATTGTTGTATATGTTGATACACGAGAAATGTCTATCTATGTTTCTTTAAAATATTACGAGAATTCTAACTACTGAAGGTTTTCTTATATAAAATATTTCATCTTTATTCACTTTTGACTGCTCACCCTTTATTATTTTTAAATGTTTAAGTGAAGTGCATTTTGTATGTAGGTTGTTAGTTATTCTAGAAATTGCATGATTATCTGTAACAACCCATACATAACTGACTAGTATATTATGCATGAAATGTTAAAATTGATATTGAGTACATACAAAAGCTATAGATATAGAAAGATCCATATAAAATACAACATGAAATTCTAATAAGAATTACAAAACATGTGTCTTCAATGGATCTGCACAGCGGAAAATGAGATCTGACGAGGTCTTCGAGCCAACACCACTTCAAGCCATAAATCCGAACCTGCTATCTGCCAAAAGCTACTAAACTGCACCTGAAAAAAAATATAAGTTGATTGGGGTGAGATTACTAAATCTCAGTGAGTCCTCCTATCCTATGGGTCCACTCGGATCTACAGGGTACATGCATCAAAACCGAATCCACCATTGATTCGGGGTTATCCTCACATCCGGTACAAGTACGGAGAAAACAAGGAATCGTCCACCATAGGACTCATCATATCACAGGTATGTCAGAAACAAGTATGCAAAACCCGTATCCATATACGGGGAATCAAGAAGTGTAATAAACCTCGGCTAGATTATGGAACGAACGCACCCTCGATGAGTCCACCCATGCCTAGTGTCAAGGGACTTGTACAAGCTCACTGCAAGATGGTTAAACGGGTTCGCACAAGCCTAAGTGGCCGCGAGATGACATTAGCCTAAATGGCGTCATTGTCCCATTAACCTTCTTTACGCAAGTGGGTTACGCCGAGTACAAACCGCCACCTTGACGCATGGTCCCACCGGGCGAAAGCCTAGTATTAGTCTACATGACTTTACTAGAGGTGAGTTACAATCATTATGTAATAGCCTACATGGCCACATAACCCCACCATACCGAGCACGCAAGTGTGTCAATGTCAATGAGTATAAGCCCCTCACGGCACTCACGAGCACACTACAACGGTAGCTCAGGTGCGCGACCTCTGATCATAACATCGGACTATTCCACGGACCACATGATCCAGGATAATACCTTACATCATAGTAACAGGTATATCCCAACCTAGCCCCCGGCCACTTCGATTCAAGCATACGTACACGCATCAAGTGTAATATCATAATACAAACCAATCCGAATGTTTAACCAAAACATTGGACATTAATATAGATCCATACTTATCTCATCAAGGTATTCAAAATCAATCACAATTGAATAGACAAGGATTTATGGAATAAACTTATCCAACATTATGTATAATATTCCACATAAACAAAATGAATGGAATTATCGGTAATGTGTGTCATAAAACACCACTCTTCAGACATTCATATGCATATTAATAATTAAGGAGGGGTCCGATTACGATTAGAATCCGAAACTGCCCTCAGGGGAAGGAAAAATAAAATTCCGCCCAGCACTGGCCGCTTAGCGGCCTGCAAGCGGGCTTTCCAGTGGCGAACCTCAACTGTTTCCCCGCTTAGCGGTCTCACGTCCGCTTAGCGGGCTCGCGATTTTTATTTTTCTTCACAAACAGCATCCTCCGCTCAGCGGGCAGACTGGGTCCGCTCAGCGGAACCGCGAATTTCTGGAAAAATGCTCAGCATCCGCTAAGCGGCCTTAGCCCGCTTAGCGGACCATAGCAGAATCAGAAAAATGCAGAACGCACCAGTTCCGCTATGGGTACTTTAACCCTTCTATCTCACCTGCATGTACGGAAGAACAACAAGTACAACATATTTGCAACATAAATATGGAGTATAAATCATCAAAGGCACATTAGCATCAATGATCATGGATTATCACTCAAAAATCCCTAAACCACAACATGCAAATTACCACAAATTCCCCCAAGCCTCTAACTAAGGACTCACCATGGATTTAATGGGGGTTATGAGAATACTCTTGCTGCCATTGAACTCTCTCTTTGACCAACACTTCACCTCTAATATGATCAAACCCGTAACCACTCTTGTACTCACTTTCAGCATCAATCATCAATCTTCAAATGTGTTTATCTCCACCAATAAACAAGCTATGAACGCGAACCATAGATGCAAATCGAAGAGAAATTCGTTAGCTTTCCAATGGGACCAGAATCGTTACGATCGGAGTTACGAGTTGGGAGATATACCTGATTTAATGGAGGCTGCCATTGGAATACGAAAATGAAACTTGAATGGAGATGCAAAGCTTCTTCTACTTCTCTTTCCACTTCTCTCTTCACAAATTCTGAGTTTGGAATAATGTGTCTCTAACTAAGCAATCATGTGCCATGCAATATAAGGTTAAGGTCCATAATACCCTCTAACTAAGTCATATTTACACCACTGCCACTTAGTTAGTTTCTAACCAATTCCTTTTGGTTCTAACAAATCCACTCACCATCTTAGTCACTTATAATGTATATAAATAATCATGCTTACACAAATATGGGGTATTACATTATCGATAACCATAAAGGTGCATATAAATCAAAATGGTTCCTTACTCATTGTTATACGAATGAAAACTCTTTACTGAATGATTTTTTTTCATATTACCAATGCTCAATCTATTAATTTAATGAAAATCATAAATCTAATGTGAATCAGAGTGGCGCAGCGGAAGCGTGGTGGGCCCATAACCCACAGGTCCCTGGATCGAAACCAGGCTCTGATAAACTTTTTAAATGTATTTTTGTTTTATTCTACAAATCAAAATAGTTCATACAATGCAAGAGGTCTATGGTTAAATTTATTCTTCAAATTCTCAATATATTAGTATTGTAGACTTGAGAGTGATATAAAGGTAATATACATTCAAAATAAAATATTTATTTATTTATTACTCATCCCTTCGTTCTTGTGTGTTTGGAGACAGCAAATAAAAAATGTATGTGAGTGTCACTATTACATGTGTGACATGTGTTTCCTGCCATGATGATAACCTTAAGTACCATATTAGAATACTTGTGATATGTTATTTATTTGTTGAAATTGTTTTATGGCTTCTAGAAAGTTGAAAAGCCTCTAGGTGTCAAACTACTTTAAATTTTGTATATGTCTCAATATTTCTCTAAGTAATATCTCATGATTAGTTTTCTAGGTGTCTTTCCCGTTCAATGTTTCTTAAATATTTAATGTAGCATTTGTTGAAAAAGTTGATACACGAAAAATTTAACAATAGCATTAAGTAAAATAATTATAATACTTTGTGATTATATGTATACGTATAATTTATCTTTCATAAATTTTATCACTCACCCTCTAAAATTTTACTTTACACATTTATGAAATTCGTATTTAAGGATAATAGTTAATGATTCAGACACAAAAATAAATTTAGGTTATAACATAATGTTGAAAACTCATTAAACCCATTTATCTTCAATATCATACTACAAATCTATATATTATATAAAAACTAAGGTTTAAATATGTACTTAACCTTGCAAATAATATCCTTTTTTGTTTTAATCCCTGGAAATTTTTTGTTTGGCTTAACACTCTTCGAAATATTCTTTATTTTGCTTTTGCTTTAGGTTCGTTAGTATTAATCCCTATTTAGTTAATTTTTATTGTAATTTATCACGGTATTTTAAAAAACATTAGATTTTAGATTTTTCAATTTTAGTGACTTAAAGACAAAAATCAAATACTCGATATATTGCATAAATTAATATAAAATAAAAAGGATAAAAAGATATGTAGGGACAAAAACCAAACAAATAAATTAAATATACATCGACTTAAACCAAGTAGTTTTGTATTTGCAAGGTAAAATAACCAAATTAAGTCAATTATTATTCATTAACTTCATGTTAACGTCAGCGAAATATTAAATATGTTTAAATTTAAAGTCTAATCCAAATTTGAGTTGTGTTGGTGAGGGCATGTGGGCCCATACCAACAAGTCTAAGAATAAAAAATAGGTTAGATGAAAAAATTATCTATTTTATTTTTTTAAAACATATATTACTAAACAAAAATGATCTTACCGGTTTATCAGAACCTGAAGTGGGCCAGAGACTTCGTCTACAATGCTGGAATCAAGGAGGAGGGGGTGAACCTTCAAGGCACTCTGATGCTAAAGTCAGTGAAAGTGCAGAGATACGGGGGAGTGTTTTTAGGGATAAGATGTTGAATACCTGACCCTCTCAAGAATAGGTGACTTCCAGGAATTCTGCCTGAAAGAAGGGACGAGAAGCTCATGCTCGTCATCCTTGAAGGCTTCCCTGACACAGTGGAAACTAGCAATTGGTGCGTGCAGAGGTGTAGGTAAGGGCATTAGTTATTTAGATAGACTTGGAGCCAACTGACCACTCTTGATAAGTCGAGGAGCAGAAAGAGGAAAACGCTTTTCCTTTGTCCCACAGATTGGGCCATGCTTAGCCATTGGACCAGTCTAAAACAGAAAATATTGTGTTCAAGATGTTTATATGAAAGTTGTTTCTTACGATTAAGTTTCTGTGATGAAAGAAAAAATTATCGTGGATACCAGATAATTAGTGTTACACTCAATAATGTACTCACAATAGATGTCGGCAAAAGCATTACACCAAGATAACATGAAATTTTAAAGGACTACTTAAAATACAAAGATTACTTGGAAAGTTAACAAGCGAATGAATGATATAGGTCTACGGATATGGAATGAAACCCAAATGCTTTTAATCAAAAGGTTACATATTCATACTCTAAACTATAATATTAATATTAATTTCTTATGCCATTTCCCTTTTGTTTTTCTGATTTCACTTTTTCATTAAAATGTCTCGGAGTTATATATCTATGCGTGAGTTGTAGTTTCGTTCATTATAATGAACATACGTGTCATATATGAACACAGAAATAAAATTATTTGTGTAAGTTATGAAGCCATGTTCAATAAATTGAACGATACTTTATGTCTTAAGGTGCAATAATCAGTTATGTGTAGTAATATGCCCCTAAATGTTACCGCACTTTTAATTAAGGATATTAGTTTAAGTTCCAATGCGTGTTGATGAATTCAATGCGCAAATTGTTGTATATGTTGATACACGAGAAATGTCTATCTATGTTTCTTTAAAATATTACGAGAATTCTAACTACTGAAGGTTTTCTTATATAAAATATTTCATCTTTATTCACTTTTGACTGCTCACCCTTTATTATTTTTAAATGTTTAAGTGAAGTGCATTTTGTATGTAGGTTGTTAGTTATTCTAGAAATTGCATGATTATCTGTAACAACCCATACATAACTGACTAGTATATTATGCATGAAACGTTAAAATTGATATTGAGTACATACAAAAGCTATAGATATAGAAAGATCCATATAAAATACAACATGAAATTCTAATAAGAATTACAAAACATGTGTCTTCAATGGATCTGCACAGCGGAAAATGAGATCTGACGAGGTCTTCGAGCCAACACCACTTCAAGCCATAAATCCGAACCTGCTATCTGCCAAAAGCTACTAAACTGCACCTGAAAAAAAATATAAGTTGATTGGGGTGAGATTACTAAATCTCAGTGAGTCCTCCTATCCTATGGGTCCACTCGGATCTACAGGGTACATGCATCAAAACCGAATCCACCATTGATTCGGGGTTATCCTCACATCCGGTACAAGTACGGAGAAAACAAGGAATCGTCCACCATAGGACTCATCATATCACAGGTATGTCAGAAACAAGTATGCAAAACCCGTATCCATATACGGGGAATCAAGAAGTGTAATAAACCTCGGCTAGATTATGGAACGAACGCACCCTCGATGAGTCCACCCATGCCTAGTGTCAAGGGACTTGTACAAGCTCACTGCAAGATGGTTAAACGGGTTCGCACAAGCCTAAGTGGCCGCGAGATGACATTAGCCTAAATGGCGTCATTGTCCCATTAACCTTCTTTACGCAAGTGGGTTACGCCGAGTACAAACCGCCACCTTGACGCATGGTCCCACCGGGCGAAAGCCTAGTATTAGTCTACATGACTTTACTAGAGGTGAGTTACAATCATTATGTAATAGCCTACATGGCCACATAACCCCACCATACCGAGCACGCAAGTGTGTCAATGTCAATGAGTATAAGCCCCTCACGGCACTCACGAGCACACTACAACGGTAGCTCAGGTGCGCGACCTCTGATCATAACATCGGACTATTCCACGGACCACATGATCCAGGATAATACCTTACATCATAGTAACAGGTATATCCCAACCTAGCCCCCGGCCACTTCGATTCAAGCATACGTACACGCATCAAGTGTAATATCATAATACAAACCAATCCGAATGTTTAACCAAAACATTGGACATTAATATAGATCCATACTTATCTCATCAAGGTATTCAAAATCAATCACAATTGAATAGACAAGGATTTATGGAATAAACTTATCCAACATTATGTATAATATTCCACATAAACAAAATGAATGGAATTATCGGTAATGTGTGTCATAAAACACCACTCTTCAGACATTCATATGCATATTAATAATTAAGGAGGGGTCCGATTACGATTAGAATCCGAAACTGCCCTCAGGGGAAGGAAAAATAAAATTCCGCCCAGCACTGGCCGCTTAGCGGCCTGCAAGCGGGCTTTCCAGTGGCGAACCTCAACTGTTTCCCCGCTTAGCGGTCTCACGTCCGCTTAGCGGGCTCGCGATTTTTATTTTTCTTCACAAACAGCATCCTCCGCTCAGCGGGCAGACTGGGTCCGCTCAGCGGAACCGCGAATTTCTGGAAAAATGCTCAGCATCCGCTAAGCGGCCTTAGCCCGCTTAGCGGACCATAGCAGAACCAGAAAAATGCAGAACGCACCAGTTCCGCTATGGGTACTTTAACCCTTCTATCTCACCTGCATGTACGGAAGAACAACAAGTACAACATATTTGCAACATAAATATGGAGTATAAATCATCAAAGGCACATTAGCATCAATGATCATGGATTATCACTCAAAAATCCCTAAACCACAACATGCAAATTACCACAAATTCCCCCAAGCCTCTAACTAAGGACTCACCATGGATTTAATGGGGGTTATGAGAATACTCTTGCTGCCATTGAACTCTCTCTTTGACCAACACTTCACCTCTAATATGATCAAACCCGTAACCACTCTTGTACTCACTTTCAGCATCAATCATCAATCTTCAAATGCGTTTATCTCCACCAATAAACAAGCTATGAACGCGAACCATAGGTGCAAATCGAAGAGAAATTCGTTAGCTTTCCAATGGGACCAGAATCGTTACGATCGGAGTTACGAGTTGGGAGATATACCTGATTTAGTGGAGGCTGCCATTGGAATACGAAAATGAAACTTGAATGGAGATGCAAAGCTTCTTCTACTTCTCTTTCCACTTCTCTCTTCACAAATTCTGAGTTTGGAATAATGTGTCTCTAACTAAGCAATCATGTGCCATGCAATATAAGGTTAAGGTCCATAATACCCTCTAACTAAGTCATATTTACACCACTGCCACTTAGTTAGTTTCTAACCAATTCCTTTTGGTTCTAACTAATCCACTCACCATCTTAGTCACTTATAATGTATATAAATAATCATGCTTACACAAATATGGGGTATTACATTATCGATAACCATAAAGGTGCATATAAATCAAAATGGTTCCTTACTCATTGTTATACGAATGAAAACTCTTTACTGAATGATTTTTTTTCATATTACCAATGCTCAATCTATTAATTTAATGAAAATCATAAATTTAATGTGAATCAGAGTGGCGCAGCGGAAGCGTGGTGGGCCCATAACCCACAGGTCCCTGGATCGAAACCAGGCTCTGATAAACTTTTTAAATGTATTTTTGTTTTATTCTACAAATCAAAATAGTTCATACAATGCAAGAGGTCTATGGTTAAATTTATTCTTCAAATTCTCAATATATTAGTATTGTAGACTTGAGAGTGATATAAAGGTAATATACATTCAAAATAAAATATTTATTTATTTATTACTCATCCCTTCGTTCTTGTGTGTTTGGAGACAGCAAATAAAAAATGTATGTGAGTGTCACTATTACATGTGTGACATGTGTTTCCTGCCATGATGATAACCTTAAGTACCATATTAGAATACTTGTGATATGTTATTTATTTGTTGAAATTGTTTTATGGCTTTTAGAAAGTTGAAAAGCCTCTAGGTGTCAAACTACTTTAAATTTTGTATATGTCTCAATATTTCTCTAAGTAATATCTCATGATTAGTTTTCTAGGTGTCTTTCCCGTTCAATGTTTCTTAAATATTTAATGTAGCATTTGTTGAAAAAGTTGATACACGAAAAATTTAACAATAGCATTAAGTAAAATAATTAGAATACTTTGTGATTATATGTATACGTATAATTTATCTTTCATAAATTTTATCACTCACCCTCTAAAATTTTACTTTACACATTTATGAAATTCGTATTTAAGGATAATAGTTAATGATTCAGACACAAAAATAAATTTAGGTTATAACATAATGTTGAAAACTCATTAAACCCATTTATCTTCAATATCATACTACAAATCTATATATTATATAAAAACTAAGGTTTAAATATGTACTTAACCTTGCAAATAATATCCTTTTTTGTTTTAATCCCTGGAAATTTTTTGTTTGGCTTAACACTCTTCGAAATATTCTTTATTTTGCTTTTGCTTTTAGTTCGTTAGTATTAATCCCTATTTAGTTAATTTTTATTGTAATTTATCACGGTATTTTAAAAAACATTAGATTTTAGATTTTTCAATTTTAGTGACTTAAAGACAAAAATCAAATACTCGATATATTGCATAAATTAATATAAAATAAAAAGGATAAAAAGATATGTAGGGACAAAAACCAAACAAATAAATTAAATATACATCGACTTAAACCAAGTAGTTTTGTATTTGCAAGGTAAAATAACCAAATTAAGTCAATTATTATTCATTAACTTCATGTTAACGTCAGCGAAATATTAAATATGTTTAAATTTAAAGTCTAATCCAAATTTGAGTGGTGTTGGTGAGGGCATGTGGGCCCATACCAACAAGTCTAAGAATAAAAAATAGGTTAGATGAAAAAATTATCTATTTTATTTTTTTAAAACATATATTACTAAACAAAAATGATCTTACCGGTTTATCAGAACCTGAAGTGGGCCAGAGACTTCGTCTACAATGCTGGAATCAAGGAGGAGGGGGTGAACCTTCAAGGCACTCTGATGCTAAAGTCAGTGAAAGTGCAGAGATACGGGGGAGTGTTTTTAGGGATAAGATGTTGAATACCTGACCCTCTCAAGAATAGGTGACTTCCAGGAATTCTGCCTGAAAGAAGGGACGAGAAGCTCATGCTCGTCATCCTTGAAGGCTTCCCTGACACAGTGGAAACTAGCAATTGGTGCGTGCAGAGGTGTAGGTAAGGGCATTAGTGATTTAGATAGACTTGGAGCCAACTGACCACTCTTGATAAGTCGAGGAGCAGAAAGAGGAAAACGCTTTTCCTTTGTCCCACAGATTGGGCCATGCTTAGCCATTGGACCAGTCTAAAACAGAAAATATTGTGTTCAAGATGTTTATATGAAAGTTGTTTCTTACGATTAAGTTTCTGTGATGAAAGAAAAAATTATCGTGGATACCAGATGATTAGTGTTACACTCAATAATGTACTCACAATAGATGTCGGCAAAAGCATTACACCAAGATAACATGAAATTTTAAAGGACTACTTAAAATACAAAGATTACTTGGAAAGTTAACAAGCGAATGAATGATATAGGTCTACGGATATGGAATGAAACCCAAATGCTTTTAATCAAAAGGTTACATATTCATACTCTAAACTATAATATTAATATTAATTTCTTATGCCATTTCCCTTTTGTTTTTCTGATTTCACTTTTTCATTAAAATGTCTCGGAGTTATATATCTATGCGTGAGTTGTAGTTTCGTTCATTATAATGAACATACGTGTCATATATGAACACAGAAATAAAATTATTTGTGTAAGTTATGAAGCCATGTTCAATAAATTGAACGATACTTTATGTCTTAAGGTGCAATAATCAGTTATGTGTAGTAATATGCCCCTAAATGTTACCGCACTTTTAATTAAGGATAATAGTTTAAGTTCCAATGCGTGTTGATGAATTCAATGCGCAAATTGTTGTATATGTTGATACACGAGAAATGTCTATCTATGTTTCTTTAAAATATTACGAGAATTCTAACTACTGAAGGTTTTCTTATATTAAATATTTCATCTTTATTCACTTTTGACTGCTCACCCTTTATTATTTTTAAATGTTTAAGTGAAGTGCATTTTGTATGTTGGTTGTTAGTTATTCTAGAAATTGCATGATTATCGATAACCATAAAGGTGCATATAAATCAAAATGGTTCCTTACTCATTGTTATACGAATGAAAACTCTTTACTGAATGATTTTTTTTTATATTACCAATGCTCAACCTATTAATTTAATGAAAATCATAAATTTAATGTGAATCAGAGTGGCGCAGCGGAAGCGTGGTGGGCCCATAACCCACAGGTCCCTGGATCGAAACCAGGCTCTGATAAACTTTTTAAATATATTTTTGTTTTATTCTACAAATCAAAATAGTTCATACAATGCAAGAGGTCTATGGTTAAATTTATTCTTCAAATTCTCAATATATTAGTATTGTAGACTTGAGAGTGATATAAAGGTAATATACATTCAAAATAAAATATTTATTTATTTATTACTCATCCCTTCGTTCTTGTGTGTTTGGAGACAGCAAATAAAAAATGTATGTGAGTGTCACTATTACATGTGTGACATGTGTTTCCTGCCATGATGATAACCTTAAGTACCATATTAGAATACTTGTGATATGTTATTTATTTGTTGAAATTGTTTTATGGCTTTTAGAAAGTTGAAAAGCCTCTAGGTGTCAAACTACTTTAAATTTTGTATATGTCTCAATATTTCTCTAAGTAATATCTCATGATTAGTTTTCTAGGTGTCTTTCTCGTTCAATGTTTCTTAAATAGTTAATGTAGCATTTGTTGAAAAAGTTGATACACGAAAAATTTAACAATAGCATTAAGTAAAATAATTAGAATACTTTGTGATTATATGTATACGTATAATTTATCTTTCATAAATTTTATCACTCACCCTCTAAAATTTTACTTTACACATTTATGAAATTCGTATTTAAGGATAATAGTTAATGATTCAGACACAAAAATAAATTTAGGTTATAACATAATGTTGAAAACTCATTAAACCCATTTATCTTCAATATCATACTACAAATCTATATATTATATAAAAACTAAGGTTTAAATATGTACTTAACCTTGCAAATAATATCCTTTTTTGTTTTAATCCCTGGAAATTTTTTGTTTGGCTTAACACTCTTCGAAATATTCTTTATTTTGCTTTTGCTTTTAGTTCGTTAGTATTAATCCCTATTTAGTTAATTTTTATTGTAATTTATCACGGTATTTTAAAAAACATTAGATTTTAGATTTTTCAATTTTAGTGACTTAAAGACAAAAATCAAATACTCGATATATTGCATAAATTAATATAAAATAAAAAGGATAAAAAGATATGTAGGGACAAAAACCAAACAAATAAATTAAATATACATCGACTTAAACCAAGTAGTTTTGTATTTGCAAGGTAAAATAACCAAATTAAGTCAATTATTATTCATTAACTTCATGTTAACGTCAGCGAAATATTAAATATGTTTAAATTTAAAGTCTAATCCAAATTTGAGTGGTGTTGGTGAGGGCATGTGGGCCCATACCAACAAGTCTAAGAATAAAAAATAGGTTAGATGAAAAAATTATCTATTTTTTTTTTTTAAAACATATATTACTAAACAAAAATGATCTTACCGGTTTATCAGAACCTGAAGTGGGCCAGAGACTTCGTCTACAATGCTGGAATCAAGGAGGAGGGGGTGAACCTTCAAGGCACTCTGATGCTAAAGTCAGTGAAAGTGCAGAGATACGGGGGAGTGTTTTTAGGGATAAGATGTTGAATACCTGACCCTCTCAAGAATAGGTGACTTCCAGGAATTCTGCCTGAAAGAAGGGACGAGAAGCTCATGCTCGTCATCCTTGAAGGCTTCCCTGACACAGTGGAAACTAGCAATTGGTGCGTGCAGAGGTGTAGGTAAGGGCATTAGTGATTTAGATAGACTTGGAGCCAACTGACCACTCTTTATAAGTCGAGGAGCAGAAAGAGGAAAACGCTTTTCCTTTGTCCCACAGATTGGGCCATGCTTAGCCATTGGACCAGTCTAAAACAGAAAATATTGTGTTCAAGATGTTTATATGAAAGTTGTTTCTTACGATTAAGTTTCTGTGATGAAAGAAAAAATTATCGTGGATACCAGATGATTAGTGTTACACTCAATAATGTACTCACAATAGATGTCGGCAAAAGCATTACACCAAGATAACATGAAATTTTAAAGGACTACTTAAAATACAAAGATTACTTGGAAAGTTAACAAGCGAATGAATGATATAGGTCTACGGATATGGAATGAAACCCAAATGCTTTTAATCAAAAGGTTACATATTCATACTCTAAACTATAATATTAATATTAATTTCTTATGCCATTTCCCTTTTGTTTTTCTGATTTCACTTTTTCATTAAAATGTCTCGGAGTTATATATCTATGCGTGAGTTGTAGTTTCGTTCATTATAATGAACATACGTGTCATATATGAACACAGAAATAAAATTATTTGTGTAAGTTATGAAGCCATGTTCAATAAATTGAACGATACTTTATGTCTTAAGGTGCAATAATCAGTTATGTGTAGTAATATGCCCCTAAATGTTACCGCACTTTTAATTAAGGATAATAGTTTAAGTTCCAATGCGTGTTGATGAATTCAATGCGCAAATTGTTGTATATGTTGATACACGAGAAATGTCTATCTATGTTTCTTTAAAATATTACGAGAATTCTAACTACTGAAGGTTTTCTTATATTAAATATTTCATCTTTATTCACTTTTGACTGCTCACCCTTTATTATTTTTAAATGTTTAAGTGAAGTGCATTTTGTATGTTGGTTGTTAGTTATTCTAGAAATTGCATGATTATCGATAACCATAAAGGTGCATATAAATCAAAATGGTTCCTTACTCATTGTTATACGAATGAAAACTCTTTACTGAATGATTTTTTTTATATTACCAATGCTCAACCTATTAATTTAATGAAAATCATAAATTTAATGTGAATCAGAGTGGCGCAGCGGAAGCGTGGTGGGCCCATAACCCACAGGTCCCTGGATCGAAACCAGGCTCTGATAAACTTTTTAAATATATTTTTGTTTTATTCTACAAATCAAAATAGTTCATACAATGCAAGAGGTCTATGGTTAAATTTATTCTTCAAATTCTCAATATATTAGTATTGTAGACTTGAGAGTGATATAAAGGTAATATACATTCAAAATAAAATATTTATTTATTTATTACTCATCCCTTCGTTCTTGTGTGTTTGGAGACAGCAAATAAAAAATGTATGTGAGTGTCACTATTACATGTGTGACATGTGTTTCCTGCCATGATGATAACCTTAAGTACCATATTAGAATACTTGTGATATGTTATTTATTTGTTGAAATTGTTTTATGGCTTTTAGAAAGTTGAAAAGCCTCTAGGTGTCAAACTACTTTAAATTTTGTATATGTCTCAATATTTATCTAAGTAATATCTCATGATTAGTTTTCTAGGTGTCTTTCCCGTTCAATGTTTCTTAAATAGTTAATGTAGCATTTGTTGAAAAAGTTGATACACGAAAAATTTAACAATAGCATTAAGTAAAATAATTAGAATACTTTGTGATTATATGTATACGTATAATTTATCTTTCATAAATTTTATCACTCACCCTCTAAAATTTTACTTTACACATTTATGAAATTCGTATTTAAGGATAATAGTTAATGATTCAGACACAAAAATAAATTTAGGTTATAACATAATGTTGAAAACTCATTAAACCCATTTATCTTCAATATCATACTACAAATCTATATATTATATAAAAACTAAGGTTTAAATATGTACTTAACCTTGCAAATAATATCCTTTTTTGTTTTAATCCCTGGAAATTTTTTGTTTGGCTTAACACTCTTCGAAATATTCTTTATTTTGCTTTTGCTTTTAGTTCGTTAGTATTAATCCCTATTTAGTTAATTTTTATTGTAATTTATCACGGTATTTTAAAAAACATTAGATTTTAGATTTTTCAATTTTAGTGACTTAAAGACAAAAATCAAATACTCGATATATTGCATAAATTAATATAAAATAAAAAGGATAAAAAGATATGTAGGGACAAAAACCAAACAAATAAATTAAATATACATCGACTTAAACCAAGTAGTTTTGTATTTGCAAGGTAAAATAACCAAATTAAGTCAATTATTATTCATTAACTTCATGTTAACGTCAGCGAAATATTAAATATGTTTAAATTTAAAGTCTAATCCAAATTTGAGTGGTGTTGGCGAGGGCATGTGGGCCCATACCAACAAGTCTAAGAATAAAAAATAGGTTAGATGAAAAAATTATCTATTTTATTTTTTTAAAACATATATTACTAAACAAAAATGATCTTACCGGTTTATCAGAACCTGAAGTGGGCCAGAGACTTCGTCTACAATGCTGGAATCAAGGAGGAGGGGGTGAACCTTCAAGGCACTCTGATGCTAAAGTCAGTGAAAGTGCAGAGATACGGGGGAGTGTTTTTAGGGATAAGATGTTGAATACCTGACCCTCTCAAGAATAGGTGACTTCCAGGAATTCTGCCTGAAAGAAGGGACGAGAAGCTCATGCTCGTCATCCTTGAAGGCTTCCCTGACACAGTGGAAACTAGCAATTGGTGCGTGCAGAGGTGTAGGTAAGGGCATTAGTGATTTAGATAGACTTGGAGCCAACTGACCACTCTTGATAAGTCGAGGAGCAGAAAGAGGAAAACGCTTTTCCTTTGTCCCACAGATTGGGCCATGCTTAGCCATTGGACCAGTCTAAAACAGAAAATATTGTGTTCAAGATGTTTATATGAAAGTTGTTTCTTACGATTAAGTTTCTGTGATGAAAGAAAAAATTATCGTGGATACCAGATGATTAGTGTTACACTCAATAATGTACTCACAATAGATGTCGGCAAAAGCATTACACCAAGATAACATGAAATTTTAAAGGACTACTTAAAATACAAAGATTACTTGGAAAGTTAACAAGCGAATGAATGATATAGGTCTACGGATATGGAATGAAACCCAAATGCTTTTAATCAAAAGGTTACATATTCATACTCTAAACTATAATATTATAATTTCTTATGCCATTTCCCTTTTGTTTTTCTGATTTCACTTTTTCATTAAAATGTCTCGGAGTTATATATCTATGCGTGAGTTGTAGTTTCGTTCATTATAATGAACATACGTGTCATATATGAACACAGAAATAAAATTATTTGTGTAAGTTATGAAGCCATGTTCAATAAATTGAACGATACTTTATGTCTTAAGGTGCAATAATCAGTTATGTGTAGTAATATGCCCCTAAATGTTACCGCACTTTTAATTAAGGATATTAGTTTAAGTTCCAATGCGTGTTGATGAATTCAATGCGCAAATTGTTGTATATGTTGATACACGAGAAATGTCTATCTATGTTTCTTTAAAATATTACGAGAATTCTAACTACTGAAGGTTTTCTTATATTAAATATTTCATCTTTATTCACTTTTGACTGCTCACCCTTTATTATTTTTAAATGTTTAAGTGAAGTGCATTTTGTATGTTGGTTGTTAGTTATTCTAGAAATTGCATGATTATCGATAACCATAAAGGTGCATATAAATCAAAATGGTTCCTTACTCATTGTTATACGAATGAAAACTCTTTACTGAATGATTTTTTTTATATTACCAATGCTCAACCTATTAATTTAATGAAAATCATAAATTTAATGTGAATCAGAGTGGCGCAGCGGAAGCGTGGTGGGCCCATAACCCACAGGTCCCTGGATCGAAACCAGGCTCTGATAAACTTTTTAAATATATTTTTGTTTTATTCTACAAATCAAAATAGTTCATACAATGCAAGAGGTCTATGGTTAAATTTATTCTTCAAATTCTCAATATATTAGTATTGTAGACTTGAGAGTGATATAAAGGTAATATACATTCAAAATAAAATATTTATTTATTTATTACTCATCCCTTCGTTCTTGTGTGTTTGGAGACAGCAAATAAAAAATGTATGTGAGTGTCACTATTACATGTGTGACATGTGTTTCCTGCCATGATGATAACCTTAAGTACCATATTAGAATACTTGTGATATGTTATTTATTTGTTGAAATTGTTTTATGGCTTTTAGAAAGTTGAAAAGCCTCTAGGTGTCAAACTACTTTAAATTTTGTATATGTCTCAATATTTATCTAAGTAATATCTCATGATTAGTTTTCTAGGTGTCTTTCCCGTTCAATGTTTCTTAAATATTTAATGTAGCATTTGTTGAAAAAGTTGATACACGAAAAATTTAACAATAGCATTAAGTAAAATAATTAGAATACTTTGTGATTATATGTATACGTATAATTTATCTTTCATAAATTTTATCACTCACCCTCTAAAATTTTACTTTACACATTTATGAAATTCGTATTTAAGGATAATAGTTAATGATTCAGACACAAAAATAAATTTAGGTTATAACATAATGTTGAAAACTCATTAAACCCATTTATCTTCAATATCATACTACAAATCTATATATTATATAAAAACTAAGGTTTAAATATGTACTTAACCTTGCAAATAATATCCTTTTTGTTTTAATCCCTGAAAATTTTTTGTTTGGCTTAACACTCTTCGAAATATTCTTTATTTTGCTTTTGCTTTTAGTTCGTTAGTATTAATCCCTATTTAGTTAATTTTTATTGTAATTTATCACGGTATTTTAAAAAACATTAGATTTTAGATTTTTCAATTTTAGTGACTTAAAGACAAAAATCAAATACTCGATATATTGCATAAATTAATATAAAATAAAAAGGATAAAAAGATATGTAGGGACAAAAACCAAACAAATAAATTAAATATACATGGACTTAAACCAAGTAGTTTTGTATTTGCAAGGTAAAATAACTAAATTAAGTCAATTATAATTCATTAACTTTATGTTAACGTCAGCGAAATATTAAATATGTTTAAATTTAACGTCTAATCCAAATTTGAGTGGTGTTGGTGAGGGCATGTGGGCCCATACCAACAAGTTTAAGAATAAAAAATAGGTTAGATGAAAAAATTATCTATTTTATTTTTTTAAAACATATATTACTAAACAAAAATGATCTTACCGGTTTATCAGAACCAGAAGTGAGCCAGAGACTTCGTCTACAATGCTGGAATCAAGGAGGAGGGGGTTAACATTCAAGGCACTCTGATGCTAAAGTCAGTGAAAGTGCAGAGATACGGGGGAGTGTTTTTAGGGATAAGATGTTGAATACCTGACCCTCTCAAGAATAGGTGACTTCCAGGAATTCTGCCTGAAAGAAGGGACGAGAAGCTCATGCTCGTCATCCTTGAAGGCTTCCTTGACACAGTGAAAACTAGCAATTGGTGCGTGCAGAGACGTAGGTAAGGGCATTAGTGATTTAGATAGTCTTGGAACCAACTGACCACTCTTGACAAGCCGAGGAGTAGAAAGAGGAAAACGCTTTTCCTTTGTCCCACAGATTGGGCCATGCTTAGCCATTGGACCAGTCTAAAACAAAAAAATATTGTGTTCAAGATGTTTATATGAAAGTTGTTTCTTACGATTAAGTTTTTGTGATGAAAGAAAAAATTATCGTGGATACCAGATGATTAGTGTTACACTCAATAATGTACTCACAATAGATGTCGGCAAAAGCCTTACACCAAGATAACATGAAATTCTAAAGGACTACTTAAAATACAAAGATTACTTGGAAAGTTAACAAGCGAATGAATGGTATAGGTCTACGGATATGGAATGAAACCCAAATGCTTTTAATCAAAAGGTTACATATTCATACTCTAAACTATAATATTAATATTAGTTTCTTATGCCATTTCCCTTTTGTTTTTCTGATTTCACTTTTTCATTAAAATGTCTCGGAGTTATATATCTATGCGTGAGTTGTAGTTTCGTTCATTATAATGAACATACGTGTCATATATGAACACAAAAATAAAATTATTTGTGTAAGTTATGAAGCCATGTTCAATAAATTGAACGATACTTTATGTCTTAAGGTGCAATAATCAGTTATGTGTAGTAATATGCCCCTAAATGTTACCGCACGTTTAATTAAGGATATGAGTTTAAATTCCAATGCGTGTTGATGAATTCAATGCGCAAATTGTTGTATATGTTGATACACGAGAAATGTTTATCTATGTTTCTTTAAAATGTTACGAGAATTCTAACTATTGAAGGTCTTCTTATATAAAATATTTCATCTTTATTCACTTTTGACTGCTCACCCTTTATTATTTTTAAATGATTAAGTGAAATGCATTTTGTATGTTGGTTGTTAGTTATTCTCGAAATTGCATGATTATCAATAACCATATAGGTGCATATAAATCAAAAAGGTTCCTTACTCATTGTTATACGAATGAAAACTCTTTACTGAATGATTTTTTTTCATATTACCAATTCTCAATCTATTAATTTAATGAAAATCATAAATTTAATGTGAATCAGAGTGGCGCAGCAGAAGCGTGGTGGGCCCATAACCCACAGGTCCCTGGATCGAAACCAGGCTCTGATAAACTTTTTAAATGTATTTTTGTTTTTCTTCAACCAAAGTTCTACAAATCAAAATAGTTCATACAATGCAAGAGGTCTATGGTTAAATTTATTCTTCAAATTCCCAATATATTAGTATTGTAGACTTGAGAGTGATATAAAGGTAATATACATTCAAAATAAAAGACTGAGAAAAAACTCAAGATATTTATTTATTTATTTATTTATTACTCGTCCCTTCGTTCTTGTGTGTTTGGAGACAGCAAATAAAAAATGTTTGTGAGTGTCCCTATTACATGTGTGACATGTGTTTCCTGCCATCTTGATAACCTTAAGTACCATATTAGAATACTTGTGATATGTTATTTATTTGTTGAAATTGTTTTATGGCTTTTAGAAAGTTGAAAAGCCTCTAGGTGTCAAATTACATTAGATTTTAGATTTTTCAATTTTAGTGACTTAAAGACTAAAATCAAATACTCGATATATTACATAAATTAATATAAAATACAAAGGATAAAAAGATATGTAAGGACCAAAACCAAACAAATAAATATACATGGACTTAAACCAAATAGTTTTCAATTTGTGTCGCTACCGCGAAAATCAACAGAGTCGCCACTAACATATTTATCCTGAAAAGGAAGGGAATGCCAGCAAACCACGAAACAAAACAACGGTCTCACGACCAAAGAAAAGGGTAAGGGAGTCGGTTACGTGAGGGGAAGGTGTTAGCACCCCTCTTACTCATCGTACTCGATGGTATCCACGCTTGTTTCTAAAACTATGGGTGTGTAACAAATCTACGCCTAATCTGAACTAATATGCATGCAAAATGTAGGGAAAAGAAAGAGTTATACTCGCATGGGCCCTACCCCGCTGCCTACGTATCCGTTTTGAGGAATCAGAGATACCATATCTCGGCTAACTAATTTTTGTTTGTTTTGTGTTTTTTAGGTGAACGAGTTACATTCGCACTCCGCTGCTCGACCTTTGGAGTCTTACGCTTGGGAATGGAGCGGAAATAACAAGCTCTTAAGAAAAGAAAATCAAAGAGTGTGGTTTGTGTTTTAAAGAATGCATGAGGAAAACCTAAGCTTAGGGGGGAAGCTTGCTACCTATGTTACCATACAAAGGGTGAAAGACTAAACTAACCTAACAACCTGTGGGGAAAAGCGAATGCAAACAAAAGTATCACACAAGCGAGTCTCACTCGTAAAGCAAACACTTACTGGCGCAGGCCAAGTAGTAGAAAAGCAGTCCCGCCATAGCCAAGGGGAGCGGCTCACCCAAGTCAACCAAGCATTAGACCTTGCGCAAAGCGATCGGGCCATAGACAATAGGAGCGAATCCCTCTCAGCAACCAAACCGTCACATATCTAAAAGGAAAACAGTGCGGGCATACACCGAGCATCAACATCGGCCAATGTGAGCTAAGAAACGTGGGGGTCCGATTGCATGGACCCTTTACATGACATACTCGATAATAGGATCTTACGCTAGTTCAGAAGCAAGCACTGCGTGGCGTACGCTTACTGAACGGACTCGATGAGACTGGGCAATGGTTGATTGCCAAACCTCTTCGCATGCCTTCCATGAGGACTTAACGGAGTGCCTTTAAAGGTCTTATTACACCGTGACTGCCTGCCGCAAAGCACAAATATAAACACACCAACAAAAACAGAGCCTCTTTCGAGGGCTTGGCAAGATGCAATGCATGCTTAAGTCCTAATTCTCATGTTAAAGAATGAAGAAGGTGATAAAATTCTAGAAAAGGTAAAATGAAACGAGATCAATACCAAACGGATTATGATCCGTAAACTGCAGCAAGATAAGAAAGAAAACCAGAGATCCCGCAAGCGAGCTAGCAAAGGCAATAGCAAATAGTCAGCACACCGATTAACCGCATAAGCAACTGAGGGTCGAAGTCTTGAAGATAAATCACGCATCGACACGTGCGTCGAGCGCAATTACAATACACCTGCAAGAGGAACAAGCAGTCCAAGCAAACAGGTATAAAGTAAAAGTGACGTGGCTCTAAGATGAGAGCACGAAACGAGGGAATGAGATTGTGTCCCGCAAATAAAGCGGAACACAAATGAGGTAACCGTCGCTCGGTAACTTTCCTTTCCAAATTCCTTGCACACTAGCACACAAGTTAGAGATAACAAACACCGCAATCGGAATTGCGTTATTGCATTATAAGCTAAGAGAAAATGAACAATTAACGCAAACATGAAATGAACAATAAATGTCAAGGGGAAAACAAACATGAATAACCTACAATCAATCAATACCAATCATGTCATGAGATAACACATTTCACAAGCTTTCCAACGATATAAAGAACATGCAAATCGGAGTTACGAGTAAAAAGATATGAAAGATTGAAGTTAGGAAGTAAAGCAAGCAAAAAAAAAAACAAAACTCTGTGTTGACCTGAGGGGAACATGCGTCGACCTAAAGCCTCTATGCATCGACCCAAAGGGTTGACCTGAGCTAACTCGAAACAGGCCAAAAGGAACGTGCGTCGACCTGAGCAAAGCATGTGTCGACCTATACAAGCTATGCGTCGACCTGTACTAACCCAAGGCAGGCAAGAACGAACATACGTCAACCTATGCACCCTGTGCGTTGACCTATGCAGCCAAAACACACTATCCGTCGACCTACCAGGGGTATGCGTCGACCTATGCAGCAAAAACAGAAAAAAAAACCAAAATCTCTCATAAGCAACCAAAATGCGATCCTCCACAAATGACCACCACACACGCAACGATATAACATGCAATTTTAAGAGCCAAAAGCATTCACATTGTACAACATGTAAGATTCAATTCACGCATGAAAATTAACATCGAATGATACGCAAACAATCGACGCGTTAGTTTTGCAACATGAGCATGAATTAGCAATTATGAGCATCAAAAGCAAGATCAAACATCCACGATTAACCATGACTTCACATATTAATGAGTGCACAATTTAAACACCTCGTTAACAAACATTTCATGCTTTGGAAAATGTAAACAATAGTCACGAGTCGACTAGCGACATGCTAACAAAAAATGAACAAGCATGGTGCAAGGGATAAAGAGAGATTTCAACCGATTCCAGACGTGATCATTATCAACAAGTAACAACAATTAAGGCTCAATAACAATAAGGCTCGATGAATTCCCACTCAAAATATCAATTAAGCATTTTAACAAACACTTATCATGCAAAAACAAGAGCATAGGCATTGTAAACACAACATCAAGATTAACTCATCACCGAAACTAAAATTTATTCAATTAAGCACAATCGTCATGCATCATCAATCAACAACTCATTATCACATGCTCCAACTCAAAATTAAGCACAGACATTTCACACACTAAAATTATCAAACACTTAGCATGCAATTTCTTGGATCATAAGCAACATGCATGTATTATCAACAATAATTCACCAGTAAAGCTCGAATTCGATCAAATAATCAAGATCAACACGAATCATTCAATCAACAAGCGATTATCATCATCAATTATCATAGATCCATCATCCATAATAAAAAATCTTCATGATCAATGTCGAATTAAGCAACAAAATCAATGATCTATCAAAATTTGCAGTGAATTTACCAGATCAAACAAAGAGAATGAGATCAGATGAACACGAACGCGAACACGGCGCAAACACGAACAAAATCTAAAAGATGTGAGGAAGAGTGTAGCGCGCAAGGCCTACGGGAGAGAGAGATCCGAATTTGATATCTTGATCTTCAATCCATATTGTTCTTGAATTTGATCTTGAATTGATGATGATTGATGATGTTTTGTGAGTTTTTGTAGTTTTGATGCAAGAGAATTGAGAGAGAATTGAGAGAAAGTGTTTTTTTTCAAAATTTTGGTGAATTGAAGTTATGAGAAGTCTTTAGAGAAAAAGAGGGAAAATAGTTTATATAGTGTATGTGGTGAAATGTCCAAAACGCCCCTTAATTATCTCCTTTTTGCTCATTTTCAGGGAAATGTGTCTCAGTGCGAAATTCGAAAACGGGACTAACGTCGACTCGAAGATGACTAAATTTGTGACTCGTAGCCGCGATAATCATCTCAATCTGATAAGAGATGAATTACGCGCGTTTGAATGACGAGAAACGCCGCTTCATCTGGCGCGACTGTGGAGAATTTTGTGAGTATCGCTCAAAGAACTCAATAAAACTCCCTCTTCGGCTCAAAATCTGAACAAGCATGTGTGACAAAGAATCGAAGCTAACGAAATTTCCGAGAGAATGCCGCCGGAATGAAATTCATACAATCAAAATCGAAGGAGTTATGAATTTTCAAACTTATCGCGACATACCCGAAAATACACTTTTCACTGAAAGATCACGACGTTCTTCAAAATGCTGGGAATTTTCAGTGCATAAGTGATCGACGGCCCGAACATACGAAATCTCGATAATAATGGCACGGAGCTCCAGTTAAGATCTCGAATAAATCTGACAAGCGAGTCATGAGATATGAATTTTCTAAGGCCCAAAAACCTACATTCAGCACCATTTTTCACTATGAAAGCTCAAATAATTTGCAAATTCGACAACCTTCCTCATAAAATTAGTTTCCGAGCCAAACACGAAAGTTGTAGAGAACGTCGAAACAGTCAAGGATGTGCGAGAACCCAACTCATAGCACCTTCCAGATAAGACTTATGATTTTTCTTGTATTTTCACCGTATAAGCCAAATTTCATGCCATATCTCCTTAAAACCATGAGAACTCTTTATTATTTTTCTTCCCTTTTTGAACAACGAAATAAACGTCTTTGATAACTTATAGCTCAAATAAATAGGGAAAATTTTGGGGTGCAACAGCTGCCCCTATTCAAACTTCTTGAACCTGACGAGCAAGAAACGAAAGTTTTGAACCGTTAGGGTGGAAGGAGATTGAATACCAGAATGAACTCGAAAATTTGTGCTCTTGATCAATTAAAGATTCCATCTTGCAATAAGAAAGAATGTACCACCCCGCAGGCAGGGAGAAAAAACTTCAATTGACCTGGATAATTAAATAAGCTCCAACTTGGGATAAGAAGGAACGACACCCACTAGCAGGGGAAACACTTCAAATGATCTGGTTATCAAGAGAAGGAACATCTCGACTGATCTGAACATCAGACATAGCAGATGTCTCCGAACTTGCATCAGGACAGATGTCTTAGGTCGATCTGGGAATCGAGGGAGATACATCGGTTGATTCAGACATCAACGGGTAATAAGTATCTCAGATCTGGGAATCAAGACAGACATCTCTTCTGATGTAATTAAATCATCAGGTAGATATTCCTACTAATTTGGGAATTAGCGGCTAGTTCCTTCGTAAGACTACGGGGATCCGGAGGCGGTTCCTTCAAAACTGAACTGGAAATCAGGATAGGAACAATATCTCTTCTGAAATGTGTACGCGGGGGAAAGAATGCCTTTAAACTAATCTATACATGATGCCAAAAAATAAGTAGGACAATCTTCATCTAAAAGACAAAGTCAATCAGGTAGACATCTCCATCTGATCTGATGTTATCAGTGGCTTGCTCCTTCGGAAGATCGACAGATATCCAGAGGCGGTTCCTTCAACTAATCTGAATCTGAATATTTAGATAGGAACAGATATCTCTTCCTAATTGTGTATGCCGGGTAAATAAAACGTCTCCAATTGATAGTTAGGCATTAGGACTGGGCAGACAAGTTCTTCTTCTGAACGAACTAAATCGTCAGGGAGTAGATATTTCCAACTATTCTGACGCAACAGATGGCTTGCTTCTTTGGAAGATTGACAGAGATCCGGAGGTGGTTCCTTCAAAACTGAATTGAATATCAGGATAGGAACAAATATCTTCCACCGATCTGGGGACATTGGGAATAGGAATGTCTTTGAACTGATATGAGTTGTGTCAGAAAATAAGTAGAACAATCCTCTACTAATTCAAAACATCAAGATAAGCGTCTGTAATAACTAGGCGAATATTGTTCTCTGGGAGGCATTTGAATATCTTGATAACTTTCCGGCAGAAGGAAACATATATGATATGATTTATGCGTGATGCATGTATGAATGTCTTAGGGAGTAGTATTCAGAGAATGGAGTCACTACGCGCTTAGAAAATGCAATGCGAATGATGAATGACTCGAACGCTGCTTAAGGAGACAGCGGGGGAGCACTGAATTGCTGAAGAAGTCCTGGAGAGAGTATGGAACTCTGCGGGGAAGACAAGATGAGTGACCAGAGGTCACAAACTACAAGCTGGCAGAGATGGATCAGAAATCCGCTGGAGACGGTCAGCTCTAGACGCGAGCTCTCGCTGGGGGAGTAAATCCTGCTTGGGGATAAAAACATCCCAATTGACTGCTAGGGGAATACCCTGGTAACTTCACTGGAGAAGAAAATTCTCGACACTCTGGGGATGTAGAGATGAGGGAAAGTCATGGAGACAACTCTGATGGGGAGTGACCAACTTGCTTGTGTAGGATGCATTTTGCTAGGGAAATCCTTGAAGGGCACAGATTCTGCTGAGGATACATGTGAATCTCTGCTGAGGAAAGACTCAATGGGGAAGATGAATGCTTCTGCATAATGGTCCACTGAGAAGATAAGAAATCCGCTGGGGATAAGGAACTCGGCATAAGAACCTCTTGTTAAGACAACTCCACTAGGGAATAAGACGACTCTCTTGGGGAAAACAGGTCAATCCGTTGGGGAGAGAAACACTCTACTAGGGAAAGTGAGGAACTCTGGCAAGGAACCTCATCCAAGAGCTTTGCTAGGGAATCAAATATCATTCAATCTTGATCCAGCAAGGAAGAAGATATTCCACCGGGGAATAAGGCTTCTGAAACATGGAGATCTCGTTGAAATATGCTTTGCTAGGGAGATGAGAATCTTGGAACAACGAAAACCTCATCTGAATGCACTGAACTGGGGAATGAGGATCTCTCGCTTGGCTAGATCCGCCAATGTGCTGATGTGGTGCACTCGAAATGATGTACCTGCAAGGTAAACACATGAAAATGCCCCAGTATATGACATATTTTCCTGCCATCCTAGTTACACAAAACTTCGAAGTAAATTCAATGATTTTATCATTTCTAATCATGTATTGTAAAAGCAATGCAGTTTTCATATGCGAAGTTTAACACAAACTCAGGATGTATTATGCAAACAAAACAGTAAAAGAAAACAACTTTTTAAGATGAAAAGATCTTTATTAATTGATAGGAGAAATGCCCGAAGAAGGGAACATATACATTTAAGAAGCAACTCCTAGTAAGAGGTAACTGCACAATATCGAGTACAAGAGAAATGTTAATTTGAAACGGATATCCATTGGTCCATATTCCGCTATCACTCTTATAACCTTGACGCTTTCATCTCCTTGCTTTGGAAGATCGTACTTATTAGGACTGATCACTGCCCGACTTGATGACCGGTTGATGTAACATAAAGGAGCTTGTGGACCCGACTGGGATTTGTGAACGCTTTAGGGATTTGAGTTTCCAATGATGCAAACTCAAGAACACGGAGTCTTGCTTATCCCTCGGTCGGGAGCCCAAACACAACGACTGGAGTTTGTGAATGCTTTAGGGATTTGAGTTGCCAGTAATGCGAACTCAAGAACACAGAGTCTTGCTTATCCCTCAGTCAGGAGCCCTAAGCATTTTAAACATGTATGAAGATTGATTGACAAGGTGGCGTGCGAGATGTAGCATTCTCTTTTGTCCCCTTTTTGCCTAAGCCGCCCTTTCAGGTTTTCAACTTAGCAGGTATATTTGTTTCTGTTTCATTCTTTTTCCTGACTCATTTTCTTTCTTTTTTTTATCAGGTCTATGCGAAGTATTTTTTGACTACATCTGCGTTCACAGGGTGCGGAAAGTTCTCGCCATCCATTGTTGCAAGCATCATGGCACCGCCAGAGAACACTTTCTGCACAACAAAGGGGCTTTCATATGTCAGAGTCCACTTGCCTCGCGGATCGCATTGAGGAAGGATGATTCTTTTGAGTACCAGGTCGCCTGGTTTATAACTTTGGGGTCGCACCCGCTTGTCAAAATCCTTCCTCATCTTCTTTTGGTACACCTGACCATGACCAATAGCTGCTAAATGCTTCTCATCAATGAGGTTTAACTGATCCAATCGATTCTGTATCCATTCTGACTCGTCAAGCTCGACGTCTTTCATATCCCTCAGGGAAGGAATCTCAACTTCAACAAGCAATACCGCTTCCATGCCGTAAATAAGAGAGAAAGGAGTTGCCCCAATAGATTTTCGCACAGAAGTACGGTAACCATGCAAAGCGAAAGGCAGCATCTCATGCCAATCTCGGTAGGTCACTACCATCTTCTGCATAATCTTCTTAATGTTCTTATTGGCCGCTTCAATAGCACCATTCATCTTTGGATGGTACGGAGAAGAATTGTGATGCTTAATCTTGAAGGACTCACAAAGCTCCTTCATCATCTTGTTATTGAGATTCGATCCATTATCAGTAATGATCTTCTCAAGAATCCCATAACGACAGATTATGTTGTGCTTGATAAAGCGAGTAATCACTTGCTTAGTGACATTCACATAAGATGCGACTTCAAACCCTTTGGTGAAGTAATGGATTGCAACCAAAATGAAGTGATGTTCATTAGAAGAAATAGGCCTAATCTCTCCAATCATGTCGATGCCCCACATTGCAAAAGGCCACGAAGAAGTCAAGACATTCAAAGGCACAGGCGTCACGTGCACTTTGTCAGCATAGATCTGGAACTTTTGACAAATTCTGACATGGTTATGACAATCGGTTTCCATAGTGGACCAATAGTAACCAACCCTCAAGATCTTCTTAGCCATCATATGCCCACTAGAATGGGTACCAAACTCGCCTTCGTGCATTTCCTCGATGATTCTCGAGGCTTCTTCTTTCACAACACATCGGAGCAACACACCGCAATGATGCCTCTTGTACAATACCCCACCGTTGAGGTAGAACTTAGCTGCGAACCTTCTTAGAAACTTCTTATCAGTCATCGACGCTTCGGGAGGATACTCTTGAGTTTCGAGGAACTTTTTGATATCATGGTACCATGGATTTCCATCTAGTTCGACATCAGCCTCAAAGCAGAATACTGGCTCGTATAACCTATTGATGTTGATGTTAGGCGCCTCATTGGCCCATTTCACTTTGAACATGGAAGCCAAGGTAGCGAGAGTATCAGCAAGATTGTTCTCTTCTCTAAAAATATGCTCAAATGTTATTTTGTCAAAGTACGGAATAAGTCTCATCACATGCTCCTTTTATGGAATCAGATTCTGATGGCGAGTTTCCTAATCTCCATTGATCTGGCTAATGACAAGACTGGAATCCCCATAAACTTTTAAGTACTTGATTCACAAATCGATCGCAACTTCAATACCATAGATGCAGGCTTCATATCCAGCCATGTTATTAGTATAATCAAAACATATTCTGGCTGTAAGTGGAATATGAAAACCGGATGGAGAAGTAATTACAGCTCCGACACCATTCCCGAGTGCATTAGAGGCACCATCGAACACGAGCGTCCACCGCGATCCTGGTTCGGGCCCTTCCTCTGGTCTGGGAATGTTACAATCTCTGATATACAGGACATCCTCATCGGGGAATTCAAACTTCATCGGTTCATAATCCTTGACAGGCTGATGCGCAAGATAATCTGCCAACATACTACCTTTGATGGCTTTCTGGGTAGTATACTGGATATCATATTCAGTCAAAATCATTTGCCACCTGGCTACTCTTCCAGAGAGAGCGGGCTTCTCAAAGACATACTTGATAGGATCCATCTTGGAAATCAACAAGGTGGTGTGAACCAACATATACTATCTCAGCCGGCGAGCAGCCCACACCAAAGCACAGCAAGTTTTCTCGAGCAGTGAGTAACGGAATTCACAGTCGGTAAACTTTTTGCTAAGGTAGTATATTGCATGCTCTTTTCGGCCAGACTCGTCATGTTGAAGCAGTACACATCCCATTGAGTTTTCAAGAACTGTGAAGTACATAATCAAAGGCCTTCCCGAAACTGGAGGCATTAGTATCGGAGGTTCCTGCAGATACTCTTTCACTTTTTCAAATGCTTTTTGACAATCATTATTCCACCTGACCATCTGATCTTTTCTTAGCAATTTGAATATTGGTTCACAAGTGGCTGTAAGATGAGAGATGAATCTAGCAATGTAGTTCAACCTCCCTAAGAAACCACGAGCCTCTTTTTTTGTTCTTGGCTCTGGCATCTCTTGTATGGCTTTTATTTTTGCAGGATCAACCTCATAACCTTTTCTGCTAACAACGAAGCCCAATAACTTTCCAGATCACACTCTGAAAGTGCATTTGTTTGGATTCAACCTCATTCTGAATTCCCAAAGTCTTTCAAATAACTTGTGCAAATGAACCAAATACTCTTCTTCAGTATGAGACTTTGCAATCATTTCGTCAACATACACTTCAATCTCTTTGTGAATCATGTCGTGAAAAAGAGTCACCATGGCGCGCTGATACGTTGCCCCTGCATTTTTCAACCAAAAAGGCATGACTTTATAGCATAAAGTTCCCCACGGTGTGATAAACGTCGTTTTCTCCATGTCTTCTGGTGCCATCTTGATCTGATTATATCCAGAGAAGCCATCCGTGAAGGAAAACACCTTGAAAGGAGCAGTATTATCCACCAGCACATCAATATGGGGAAGAGGAAAATCATCTTTTGGACTCGCCCTATTCAGATCCCTGTAATCAACACACATCCTGACCTTTCCTTCCTTCTTAGGCACGGGAACAATATTAGCGACCCACGACGGGTAATTCACAACTTGCAAAAAGCCAGCATCAAACTGTTTCTCAACCTCTTTCTTAATTTTCTCAGACATATCTGGGCGAGTCCTTGGAAGCTTCTGCTTGACATGAGGACTATCTTCCTTGAGAGGTAGACGGTGTACCACAATATCTGTATCAAGACCCGGCATATCCTCATAGGACCAAGCAAAGATATCCGCATACTCTTTCAGCATAGCAATAAGCCTCTGCTTCACACTATCCTCAAGCGCAGCCCCTATCTTGACTTCCCTGACTCGCTCTTTAGTGCCAACATTCACCATCTCAATTGTCTCTTGATGCGGCTGAATTGCTTTCTCTTCCTGTTTCAACAATCTATCCAACTCATCAGGGAGATCACAATCTTCATAAGTTTCCTCCTCGGCTTGGTAGATCAGATTATCAAAGTTATAATGAGTGATAGCAAAACCGTTACCAATGGAATCCATAGTAGTGAAACATCTGCATGATTGATGCTTTATTTTAGTTTTTATTTATTAAGTTATGTGCAAGTGTGTGCAAAAACATTGCCATTTAAAGGAAAAAAAAGTTAAAAGAGAAAGACAAAGAGCAAAACATTTGAATGCAAAAATGTTCTATTATTTCATGATTAACTTTGAAAATGCGAACTGCATGGCCCTACAAATGATTCACTACGCCTTGGGCATAGCGTAGGAATTATTGCATGATAAGAAAATTAAAAACAAGAAATTTACTCCTGAGCCTGTGTGACTTGAATGGCATCTTCGATCATCCAGTTGTTGATATTCTCTCCAGGAGCACTTGGACGAATCCAGCTATCAAAATCACAGTCATTATCCACTTCCTCACCGTTTACAATGGCATTAACCTGACCGTTCTGAATCACCCCACCACTCACAAACTTGATCGGGCTGAGGATACCAGGCTTAAGTGATGCATTCTGCTTTCTAGAGCTGAAACCAAGACCATCCTTGTCAAATTTGGGACACACATCAATCACTTGCCCCCAGCCTTCCACCTTTCCAGTCTCAACAATGACATGCGCATCCTTCAAGGAAGACATAACCGTTTATGGTTTCGTTGTCTCATAAAGAGGAGTTCTCACAGCATTTACGGCCTCGAACACTTGGAATGGCGTCTCATGTATTTCACCTTCGATCTCCACATATCGGAAGGAAGACAAGTGACTCACAATGTAATCCTCCTCACCATAAACTGTCACCACCTTACCATCAACTGGATATTTTAACTTCTGGTGGAGAGTGGATGTCACAACGTCAGCTTCATGAATCCAGGTTTGTCCCAACAGACAACAATAAGCAGGTTGAATATCCATCACATAAAAAGTCGTGGTGAAGATCTGAGGACCAACTTGGATTGGAAGATCTACTTCTCCGAACACGAACCTCCTTGAACCATCGAAAGCACGTACAACCAACTCACTGGGCCTCAACTCAACACCAGCATAGTCAATTCTCATGAGGGCCAATTTGGGAAGCACATTCAAGGAAGAACCTGTATCAACCAAAACACGAGACAAAGTCGTCCCCTTACTCTCCATCAAAATATCCAACGCCTTGTTGTGGTTTCTCCCCTCGGGAGGGAGATCACGATCAATAAACCCCAAACCATTTCCAGCTGAAATATTATTGGCCACCGCCTCTAACTGATTCACAGATATTACTTGGGGTACGTAGGCACCATTCAGAATTCTCAAGAGAGCGTCTCTATGAACCTCCAAACACATCAACAATTTCAAGATGGAAATCTTTGACTGGGTTTGACCCAGCTACTCAACAACCTTGTAGTCTGATCTCCTAATAATTCTTATCAGTTCTTCCACATCCTTAGAAGACACGGAATTATTATTTGCCCCATTCTGGATCGGAGAATTCTGACTATCAGTTACCACTTGTTTGTCTCTGGCCTTTGCCAAAGCATCTGCATTGTTTTGTACTGATTGAGGAGAAAACACTCTACCACTGCGAGTGATTCTATCAGTACCGGTGACATTATTAGCATTGGCAATTGCAGTCTCCACAAATTTCTCTTTAGATGGCCCCTCTTTCTTCGTACCATAATAATACATATCTGAAC
The DNA here is from genome assembly GCF_029867415.1 of Vicia villosa. Classification (NCBI taxonomy): domain Eukaryota; kingdom Viridiplantae; phylum Streptophyta; class Magnoliopsida; order Fabales; family Fabaceae; genus Vicia; species Vicia villosa. The sequence continues at coordinate 90,218,568 of NC_081184.1, forward strand.
CATAGTGCCAAGGAATGGCCTTCTCACTCTCGTATGGAATCGGCCCAGGAACAATAATCATCAGTGCTGCTGGTTGCTCTGCATAGGGAATGATAATAGGTATCTGAACATGCACCTGAATACAGATAGGAGCCACAGGATCATATGGAATGTCAATTACCACCACCTCGTCATTTGCAAACCTCTCCTTTCCCCTCTTTCTATAGAACTGGAGAGGACCTTCATCTATCAATCTCTGAACCATCTCCTTCAAATCAGTACAGCCCTCACGTTGATTCTTGCAATTCCTACAATCAACACCACAGCCGGGGAAAATGCCGCTATTAACTAGATGTTGTTTCACAGACATAAGAGGAAAAGTCAAACGACCCACATCAGATACAACACTTATTCCTTCGTCCTCAATAGCGTTCACCCCAGCGCCTCCTCCATGGGTAGACATGGTATTGTTGACATTGTTCGGTGTTGGTGTGAACTGTATCACATTCTGATCCAATAGGTCCTGCACCTTGGTTTTCAAAGCAATGCATCTTTCGGTATCGTGCCCTGCAACACCGGAATGGAAAGCACAACGCGTATTTGCATTGTAGTTTGGAGACTGTGTATCCGGAGCATTCGGAGCATCCCTCAAAGTAATCTTCCCAATCTTGAGCATATGTTGCAGTAGTTGGGAATATGTCATAGGAATTACATCAAAATTTCTGTGAGGCCTAGTCCTGGGAGGATATCGGTTGTTGTTAGAACGTTGTCCCTGCTGATGTTGTTGTTGTTGTTGCGGCACAGGAATAAAAACAACATTAACTTGTGGATTATTTCTCCCTTGACCCTTTCTTCCATATATGGCATCCACATTTCCTTCCTTCCTTCTGGCATAACCCTCAACTTGCTTCTTGCCACTAGAAGTGTTAGAAGAGGCTCTCAACTGAATTTTCCCCATCTTTAGACCTATCTCAACACGCTCTCCATATCTCACCATTTCAAAAAAATTTGCTGAAGCACTACAAGCCAAGTAGTAGTGTCCAGACAAAGTACTGGTGAACATGTCAATCATCTTACGCTCTGTCATCGGTGGCTAAACTCTCGCAGTTAGTTCACGCCATTTTTGAGCATACTCCTTAAAATATTCTTTGGAACCCCGAGGCAAACTCTGTAGTTGAGTCCTATTGGGTGTCATGTCAACATCGTACTGATAGTGCTTAATAAAAGCCTCGACAAGAGCTCTCCACGAATGGATGAGTGCGCTCGAGTTGTACATACCACTCCAAAGAAGCTCCAACCAAACTGTCTTAGAAGAAGTGCATTAAAAAGCCCTCATATTTAGAGTACACTGACATTTTCCTATAATACGCCTTAACATGAGTTATAGGGCAAGTCGCTCCGTTGTACTTGTCAAAGGATGGCACTTTGAATTTCGGCGGAATCCTCACACCAGGAATCAACCCCAAGTCATTGATATCCATACCCATAACTCCTTTTCCTTCAACAGCCCTCAGATGCTCCTCAATCATATGAAGCTTCTCAATCTCATCGTGCACACCCTCCGCACCATGCCTAGAAAGTTGATCCATATTATCAAATTTGAGGTCCTGATTACCATGATTCTGATTTCCTCTCAAAAGACGAGACAGAGGTGGTGGAGGGAACCCCTGATTCTGATTGAAAGGATTATAAGGCACATAAACAGGACTCCTGCACTCATTCCCATCATGATGATCGTCAATCCGGCCCGACACATCATCATATAAACCGTACTGTACTCCTTCATTTTCAGTCCTCCTGGAATTCTCGACGAGAACTTGCAAATCTTCCTGATCCCATGTGACGTTAGCCAACGCCTCCATAACCTGCTTCATCTGTGCATTTATCTGTTCTGTCAACTGAGCTCGCATCTCATCCATCTGCTCTTGTATCTTCTCCATCTGTCTTCGTTGGTTACTTCGAGTCGGATATGAATGAATTGCCTTCGTCGAAAACCTTCTGATAATAAAACAGCAAGATGTAAGAGAGATGGTCTGCAAACCTGCAAATGTATGAAAATGTATGATATATGTTATGATATGCATGAAATGTGTGTCAGCTTTCAGGTATCCAAGATTTCATCCCATTTTCAGATAGGACACACCATCAAGACATAGAATACCATCAGATAATAAGAATAATGCGACAAGATATCCGGAGAAACCCCGTATTGTATTTCATTCAACATAAGCAACCAATGAGTTCATACAAATAAACGACGCGTAGCCTAGCAACAAAACAAATGCTTCACAAGCATACACATGAGGTTCAATATGGCAAAATACAACCCCTTCCAACAATCCTGGAGGTGGTCGGTGAATCAAAACAAAAACAACTCAGAAATACTCAATCGGATCAAGGCAAACTGGTAACAGCATAGTCATCTCTATTGGGCTCGGAGTCTTGTAAGTTCTCCCTTCAGTCGAGCAGACTTAGACTTTTCTTCCACTAACTGCTTTTCCAAGTCTTGCATCTTTCTTTTGCCATTGCTTTCAGACTTTTGCAACTTCAAACATTCTTGTTGCTTTTGGTACAACTTTCCCTCCATTAGATCACAAGAACATCTTTGGGCACATGTCATGCTTGAACCTTCACCTTGCGCTTGCTTGAGATTACGAGCCAAATCTGCCTTTTCTTGATCTCAAAAATAAATCTCCAAGTCAACCTCTCTATCCTTCGCTTGAAGTTTGATGTTGTCCGCCTTGGCTTGAGTGTAGAGTTCAACAGAAACTCTATCAGACAAGATAACAGGAGGTTGTTCAGCAATTGGTGCATGCAGAGATGTAGGTAAGGGCATTAGTGATTTAGATAGCCTTGGGACCAACTGACCACTTGTAACGCCCGTAAATGTGTTTTTTTTTAATTGTGATGTTTGATGTATTTTCCTAAATTTTACCGTTTTTGAGTCGTGTCAGTCGGTAATAGTTCGGTATAGTAGATTATTATTTAATCAATGATTTTTACGTTTTCGGTAGTAGATATATATATATATATATATATATATATATATGACGTGTTACTTTGCGTTCTGGGGTTTTTCGGAGCAATTAAGTTTAGACCGTAAAGTAGATATTTTAGTTAGATATTTTTGAGTGAATAGGAAGTAGGGGAGATAGAAGTGAGGTAGAAATAGGAAGAAAAGAGAGAAAACCAGTAAAAGGAAGAAAAGAAAGAAATAGAGAGAAAAGTGAGAAGAGAAAGAGGAGAAAAACAAAGAGAAAGAGAAGAAGAGATTTTGTGAGAAGATCAAACCAAGCTAGAATCTAACCAAGGTAAGGGGGTGAATCTAATTTATCTTGGATGTATGATTCTTATAGTTTTGTTTTTGTTCTTGTTCTTGTTCATTTTCTATGCTTGACCAACAATGGTGGATTGTGAGTTTTGTGATTTTTGAAGTTATAAACATGATTTTGTGGTGTGTATGTGTAGTATGATGATAGATATCTTCATTGATCATGTTTGTTTTTCATTTCTCCATGTTTTCTTACTTATAAAGAAATATAGGTCAAAGGTGTTATGTGATGATCCAACCATGTGTTAATCATGGATTAGGTGTATATATAGCATGTTTGTGTTGTATTGGTGTTGGGATGAAGGTTTAAATGGGTTTTGAATGGTTTAGAGGGAGCTGAGACGGACTGTTGCAGAACTGGTTTTTCTAGGTTTGCGCAGGTCCGCTAAGCGGCCCTGGGTCCGCTAAGCGGAGGTTCTTTTGTAGAAAAATCTCTGTGAGGGTCCGCTAAGCAGAGCTTCTGCATTTTGGACTATTAATTTTCTGTCTGGGTCCGCTAAGCGGAGCTCAAGCGCACAGTGTAAAATATAGTTTTTCCAAACTTCGTTTTGTTGTATCTTTTGAACCGTAGACCGTTTCTACGCGCCGTTTGAAGTGTTATGGAAATTATTGAGTATGTTTTATGATAATGAAGAGTGTGTTGGTGGTTGTATGAGTTTTCATAAATATATTTTTGTGAAATAATATTTACTAATCAGGTGTGTTTTGACGGTAAATGTGTGCTGTGTGATTTTGAAAGCCTGAGTGGTATTTATGATGTATCCGTGTGGATTAATATAACCGGTGTGATGTGGATATGGGACCGAGTTATATTATTGTTGTTGTCGTTATGTAATCGAGTCGTTTGTGAGCACAGCATAACATTTCAATACGTTAATGGCAGAATGCTATTAACAGGTGGCCTGAATTGGCAATTTTTACCAGTAGGAGCTTAATGCTCGGTAAAGGTGTATTTGCCTGAGTGGCAAGAGGTCATCAGTGGGGGCTAAATGCTCGATGACGTTTTTTCGTAGCTTACTGCTCGACAACGGTGTATTTTCCTTAGTGGAAAGAAGTCCCAGCATAATGCTCGACAAGGTGTATTTGTCATAATGACAAGGAGGAGTTTACTCCCGATTTGGGTACCACATGCATATGCATAGTCGAGTCTCATTCATCACTATCTGTCTTTACCATTATGTTCTCACTCATTTATCGCATTGTTCATACATTCATTGTGGTTGACTTAGTGGATTACCTTGTTGTATGATTCTTGATGATACTTGTTGGCATTACTATATTTATCATGCTTTTTCATTATAAATTATATTCTCACCCTTCTGCTTTAATGTTACCTACTCGTGGGTAATGTGCAGGTGATCCGCAAGTGTAGGTACTATTTTAGTAGTTGTCTGTTTTGGTGTCGCTCGCTCGTGATACGTAACACCTAGTGGGGATTGAACACTTATTTTGTAGATGATGCTTATAGGATCCTTTTGATGTATATTTGATCTTTTGGATGGACTCATATTATGTATTTTAGATACCTTATCATACATTGTATTTTGGAGGAATACTGTGGATATTCTGTTTACCGATATATATATATATATATATATATATATATATATATATATGAATACTGTCAAGTGTTTAATAGAATCTTTCCTCTTTGGTTATTTGTGTTACGCATCTTTTGCGAGAATGTTATTTTTGGTGATGTGGTTTCTTAAGTGTAATACCCTAATTGTTTATATGAATTTAATTTTTATACTCTGATATTTGTACCTAACAGCTTGGGTAGAATTAGGGTGTTACACCACTCGTGGCCAGCCGAGGAGCAGAAAGAGGAAAACGCTTTTCCTTTGTCCCACAAATTGGGCCATGCTCAGCCATTGGACCAGTCTAGAACAAAAAATATTGTGTTCAAGACGTTTATATGAAAGTTGTTTCTTACGATTCAATTTCTATGATGAAAGAAAAAAAATATCGTGGATACCAGATGATTAGTGTTGCACTCAATAATGTACTCACAATAGATGTGGGCAAAAGCATTACACCAAGATAACATGAAATTCTAAGGGACTACTTAAAATACAAAGATTACATGGAAAGTTAACAAGCGAATGAATGATATAGGTCTACGGATATGGAATGAAACCCAAATGCTTTTAATCAAAAGGTTACATATTCATACTCTAGACTATAATATTAATATTAACTTATGCCATTTCCCTTTTGTTTGTCTGATTTCACTTTTTCACTAAAATGTCTCGGAGTTATATATCTATGCGTGAGTTGTAGTTCCGTTCATTATAATGAACATAAGTGTCATATATGAACACATAAATAAAATTATTTGTGTAAGTTATGATGCCATGTTCAATAAATTGAACGATACTTTATGTCTCAAGGTGCAATAATTAGTTATGTGTAGTAATATGCCCCTAACTATTACCGCACTTTTAATTAAGGATATGAGTTTAAGTTCCAATGTGTGTTGATGAATTCAATGCGCAAATTATTGTATATGTTGATACACCAGAAATGTCTATCTATGTCTCTTTAAAATGTTACGAGAATTCTAACTACTGACGGTCTTCTGATATAAAATATTTCATCTTTATTCACATTTGATTGTTCACCCTTTATTATTGTTAAGTGTTTAAGTGAAGTGCATTTTGTATGTTGGTTGTTAGTTATTCTAAAAATTGCATGATTATTGATAACCATAAAGGTGCATATAAATCAAAAGGTTCCTTACTCATTGTTATACGAATGAAAACTCTTTACTGAATAATTTTTTTGTTCATGTTACCAATGCTCAATCTATTAATTTAATGAAAATCACAAATTCAATGTGAATCAGAGTGCGCAGCGGAAGCGTGGTGGGCCCATAACCCACAGGTCCCTGGATCGGAACCAGGCTCTGATAAACTTTTGACATGTATTTTTGTTTTTCTTCAACCAAAATTCTACAAATAAAAATATTTCCTACAATTCAAGAGGTCTATGGTTAAATTTATTCTTCAAATTCCCATCTAAAAATTTATCTTTCAAAGTTTAGAAATCCAAGCTAAGAAAAAAAACATAAGTGCCAACTTAAATTTTAATGCGACTTAAATATATTAAAACAAGTTATTAGTATTGTAGACTAGAGAGTGACATAAAGGTAATATACATTTAAAATAAAAGACTGTGAAAAGGATATTTATTTATTTATTACTCGTCCCTTCATTCTTGGTGTGTTTGGAGACAACGAATAAAAAATGTATGTGAGTGTCACTATTACATGTGTGACATGTGTTTCCTTCCATCATGATAACCTTAAGTACCATATTAGAATACTTGTGATATGTTATTTATTTGTTGAAATTGTTTTATGGCTTTTAGAAAGTTGAAAAGCCTCTAGGTGTCAAACTACTTTAAATTTTGTATATGTATCAATATTTCTCTAAGTAATATCTCATGATTATTTTTCTAGGTGTCTTTACCGTTCAATGTTTCTTAAATATTTAATGTAGCATTTGTTGTAAAAGTTGATACACATAAAATTTTACAATATCATTAAGTAAAATAATTAGAATACTTTGTGATTATATGTATACGTATAATTTATCTTTCATAAATTTTATCACTCACCCTCTAAAGTTTTACTTTACACATTTATGAAATGTGTATTTAAGGATAATAGTTAATGATTCAGACACAAAATTAAATTTAGGCTATAACATAATATTCAAAACTCATTAAACCCATGTATCTTCAATATCATACTAGGAAACTATTTATTAAATAAAAACTAAAGTTTAAATATGTACTTAACCTTGCAAATATTTTCCTTTTTTGTTTTAATCCCTGAAAAAAATTTGTTTGGCTTAACACTCTTCAAAATATTCTTTGTTTTGCTTCTGCTTTTAGTTCGTTAGTATTAATCCCTATTTAGATAATTTTTATTGTAGTTGATCACGGTATTTTTAAAAACATTAGATTTTAGATTTTTCAATTTTAATGACATAAAGACAAAAATCAAATACTCTATATATTACATAAATTAATACAAAATACAATGGATAAAAAAATATGTAAGGAACAAAACCAAACAATTAAATATACATGGACTTAAACCAAATAGTTTCGTATTTGCAAGGTAAAATAACCAAGTTAAGTCAATTATTAATCATTAACTTCATGTTATCGTCTACAAAATATTAAATATATTTAAATTTAAAGTCTAATCTAAATTTAAGTGGTGTTGGTGAGGGCATGTGGCCCATACCAACAAGTTTAAGGATACAAAATAGGTTTGATGAAAAAGATTATTTATTTTATTTTTTTAAAACATATATTACCTAACAAAAATGATCTTACCGGTTTATCAGAACCTGAAGTGGGCCAGAGACTTCGTCTACAATGGTGGAATCAAGGAGGAGGGGGTGTACCTTCAAGGCACTCTGATGCTAAAGTCAGTGAGAGTGAAGAGATACGGGAGAGTGTTTTTAGGGATAAGATGTTGATTACCTGACCCTCTCAAGAGATAGGGTATTATTAGTGCCCCCAGCACATGGCTATGAACCATACAGGATCTAGGCCCAAAATAGGTGACTTCGAGGAATTCTGCAGAAAAGCAGGGACGAGAAGCTCGTGCTCGTCATCCTTGAAGGCTTTCCTGACACAGTGAAAACAGAAATTTGTGCGTGCAGAGATGTAGGTAAGGGCATTAGTGATTTAGATAGCCTTGGGACCAACTGACCACTCGTGACCATCCGAGGAGCAGAAAGAGGAAAACGCTTTTCCTTTGTCCCATAGATTGGGCCATGCTCAGCCATTGGACCAGTCTATAACAAAAAATATTGTGTTCAAGATATTTATATGATAGTTGTTTCTTACGATTTAGTTTCTGTGATGAAAGAAAAAAATATCGTGGATACCAGATGATTTGTGTTGAACTCAATCGTGTACTCACAATAGATGTCGGCAAAAGCATTACACCAAGATAACATGAAATTCTAAGGGACTACATAAAATACAAAGATTACTTGGAAACTTAACAAGCGAATGAATGATATAGGTCTACGGATATGGAATGAAACCCAAGTGCTTTTAATCAAAAGGTTGCATATTCATATATGTGTGTCATATATGAACACATAAATAAAATTATTTGTGTAAGTTATGATGCCATGTTCAATAAATTGAACGATACTTTATGTCTCAAGGTGCAATAATTAGTTATGTGTAGTAATATGCCCCTAACTGTTATCGCACTTTTAATTAAGGATATGAGTTTAAGTTCCAATGTGTGTTGATGAATTCAATGCACAAATTGTTGTATATGTTGATACATGATAAATGTCTATCTATGTCTCTTTAAAATGTTACGAGAATTCTAACTATTGACGGTCTTCTGATATAAAATATTTCATCTTTATTCACATTTGACTGCTCACCCTTTATTATTGTTAAGTGTTTAAGTGAAGTGCATTTTGTATGTTGGTTGTTAGTTATTCTAGAAATTGCATGATTATTGATAACCATAAAGGTTCATATAAATTAAAAGGTTCCTTACTCATTGTTATACGAATGAAAACTCTTTATGGAATGATTTTTTTTCATGTTACCAATGCTCAATCTATTAATTTAATGAAAATCATAAATTTAATATGAATTAGAGTGGCGCAGCGGAAGCGTGGTGGGCCCATAACCCACAGGTCCTTAGATCGAAACCAGGCTCCGATAAACTTTGATGTCCATCCTTATTCTTTTTTTTCATCTTCCTATTCCCCATTAATATATATGACTTTCCATTTCACGTGGATCCTATAAATAAGACCCACATTGTGATGTAAATGATACTTTTGGGAGAAGATAATTTAATATTGCTTTCTCTCTTCTCTTTCTCTCCTTCATGTATCATTCATCTCTATATTGATTTGGTGAATTTCATAACACGTTATCAGCACGAAGCTCTACCAAACTTGAAAAAAAATTGAAGCCCGAACTGTTAGAGGTAATATTAGTTAATTATTTTATTATTTTACTTTCTCATTACCCGTGTTGAATTTTAATATTATATTTTATTAAATTATCAATAATATCTAAAGGATTACAAAACGACGTGTTTGTTATATAGTTCCTGAAGAACTTAACAAATATCCATTAAAGATAGTATTAAGTTTGTTATATAGTTCTTGAAGAACTTATCAAATATCCTAGAAGGATATTATTGAGTTTGATATATAATTCCTGAAGAATTTATCAAGCATCCCTGAAGGATTATAAAAATTATTATTTTTATTAGTAAAAGATTTGTGATTGAGTTCTTGAAGAACTACAAAATGTGATTGAGTTCCTGAAGAACAATAAAAAAAATTTGTGATTGAGTTCCTGAAGAACTACACACACAAAAAAAAAAACCTCTCTTAAACTAATGTTAAGATATCTCAGGAGGATTGCTTAAAGAATTATTTTTCTTAATCGATGTGAATATTTGTGACATGACTTTGAAGGTTTTTTTTAGCGTCCTAGAAGGATTATGCAAATAATTCTTTCTTTTTATCACTACGAAGATCATTTATGATATATAATTCCCGAAGAGTTAAAGTTTTTAAATAAGGATTTCTCACACCTTAAAATGTTGTATCTATAATATTAGAAGAATTTCATCATGATATTAATGAATCCCAGAAGGATTGCATCTATACTAATAACATATCCCAGAAGGATTGCATCTGTTATGTTAAAAATTTGAAAAATTATTGCATCACCTATATTATGGAATTCTAGATGGATTGAATCAATAATAGTGAAGAATTACAGAAGGATTTCAAAAAGAAATTTGTGTGTTTCGATGTAAAAAAATTGTAATATACTCATAAAATATTTGTCATTCCAGAAGAATGACATGAGTGACTCCAACACATCCCAGAAGGGTAACTATATTTTTGAATTATTGTAATTTTGTAGTATTTGACTACGTTAAAAACTTATTAAATTTATTAGGGTATAAATTATTTCATAATTAGAATTATAAATCTATATATTTCATATATATATATATATATATATATATATATATATATGATTATATAATTTTAGTGATATGATTTTGTATGATTTTGATAATTATATGATAATATGTTCATATGCATGTGTATGATTAAAGTGTTAAATCATGAGATAGTATTAGGATGATCAATATTTGTGGATACAATTTCTTTATTCACATTATTTCTAAATATTGATATTTTAACAAGGGAATTAAAACATTGCAATCTATTAAAGAATATATCAATAGTCTAAAGTTGCTACATATTTTAAAATTGTTATAATAGTGCTTAGATTTCTCATATAAATTTTAACTATACTATTCTTTTCTTTTTACAAGTATAGTGTATGGATGACATTTGTTAGCCCGTCTTAGAGGCACACAAAAGTAAGCTCATATTTTGATAGAGTCGAGATTCGAATGGACTTTAATTCTTTATATTTTCTTTTTTTGTGTTCTCTTTATGTCTTGCTAAATATTTTCATTATAGATAATTCACATGAATTATATTGGAGGTATTGAATATCTTTGTATTACACAACACAATTTGGACAGAAAATGTGTAATAGAAAAGCTACCTTCTTTTCCCTCAGGTTTTTACTACACTTATATTAGTACAATTTAAGGACATGTCATTGTAAAACAGTAGTTTACAAATTACACTTAAATGTGTTGTTGGTAAAACCGCTTGGGTCATCTCGGATATAATATGATGTGAATAATTTGTATTGAAGAACCAAAAGTTTCTTCAATCCAGCCAATTTTTGTGTGTTTCTAAAGGAAAATAAAAATTTGAGAAATTGCGTTTTTATGACATTAATTGTTGCATAGACTAAAATATCATGCATATGTCTCTACTCACAACCAGAAGTTTGTGAAATTATTTTCTCAACTAATTAGACTAAGATCTTGTTTTCTGGATTTTTTAGAAATTTCTGTATAAGTATCACATATATCATTAAAATTGATATTGAATATCATATAATATATTGTTCATAAAAAGAAAATGGACCCGAAGATCCACTCTTTAGATGTCTAAAGTTAATTATATGGTTGATACATATGAGATCATCAATTCTAAATTATATATTTGAAACACTTAAAGTAGGATATTAAGATATTTATTTGCATTAAGCCAACAAGATACTATATCTTAGTTCTCCCTAATTTATTCTAATACTTCTCATCTAAGTGAACATTTGGATGTGTTGTGTATATTCCAATTGCTCCAATATAATACATTAAGATGAGTCATGAAAGAATATTGGAAAAATATAATTAATATGAATCTCAATTTTGAGGATATAATTTGAGAAAATAATCAAAAACTTGATTGCAGCCCAGTAGGCTGATTATCACTTGATAAATTAATTTTCCCAATATTAGGAGGAGGGTATAAGCAGCTGAAATCATGAACAAGAAGTTCAAATGAACAATTTAAAATAAATTATTGTCTTGATCCTCGTACAAATCAATATGAACCAAAAGTTCAAAATATTATTCATTTGCAAAGTTTATGAAATAAATTATCTACTGATAATACTCCACTCATAGTGGATTCTTCTATTGGATAATATAACATTGCAAATGAGTTGTTGCTGCGCCTGAAGAGTGGTATGAAAGTCGGTTCCAATGTTAAAAGTCATCTACTAAGAGAAGAAACTAAAGATGAATCAAGTGAGGATATGAAAATGCTAAGAGCACTTTGACTTAATTTAATTTTCAGTTCCAGAAGAACAAATCAAGTATTTGAAATATGAAATAAAGAGATCTAGATAAATTATATCATGGATTGTAATATCCCATATTTCCTAAGCATGTATATTTATATACTAAGAAGGATTAAAGAAAGAATTAGTAATGATATTAAGGATTTGGTTGGAATTGAACCAAATGGCATCTTGGTAAATACCATTTAGTTGGAGGGCAAATTGGTCCAAAGAAAAAGTATATCATTAAAAGGGTTTGTTTGGCTTAAAGGATCAGAATTGGAAAGAAGAGGAGAGAGCTTGGAAGCATGGGAGAGAAGAGGAAGACTCGTGTTCATCATCTTTATCCTCCATTTTCGCAACTATGATACAGCCCTCACTAATCAGGTAATAACTCTTCACTCGTAACTCCGATTGAGCTGATTCTGGTCTTGTTGGAAAGCTTACGAATTTCTCTACGATTTGCATATATGGATCGCCTCTTGCATGTTCTTTATCATGGAGAAAAACATGTTTGAACATGGAGCATTATTGCTGGAAGTGGATAAGGGTGTGCTACGGATTTGGTGATGATGGAAGAGGAGCTATGGCCATGATGGGAGTTCTAATGCAGCAAGCTTGCCTTCTAATCTCTATTTAAGTCAGGTGAGTTCTAGTAGATAGAACTTGGGTAGGAATTAGGATTAATTATATGTTGAATGGGTTAGTGAGACTATGACTGAATGTGTCAGTGTTTGAATGCTTATCGTTGCATGCTTGATCAATTAGTACAAAATGTGTTCTTTAGATGTCCTTGCATGTCCTGGTATTTTGATACATGTTAGGGTTTGATTTGGGATGGATTGGGATGCAAAGAGTGGCTGTTAGAACCTAAAATCCGTGTTCTGCACTGTCAGGTTCGCTACAGCGAACTCTGTGTTTGCTGCAGCGAATGCCTGCAGACTGCACAATTGTGTTTTTCACTAAAATGACCATAACTTGAGTTCTACAACTCGGAACGGAGCGCCGTCAGAAGCGTTGGAAAGGTCTTTCAGTTCTCTTCGTGTTAGTGCTTAGATACCATAATTTTGATGTAGGTATAAATTATGACACATGATTAGGTGTTGCTTGGTATTAGAATAAGCACAATTAGCCTTGAGTTTATGTCAATAAGATGTAATTCTTGTGTTGAACTTAGACCAGGATGTTACCTTAACTGTTAGGCTGTATAATATTATCCTAAACTGAGTATTGAACCATTGGTCGTATTTTAGGAGTTTAGACGAACAATAGAGATTCTGGCTTTTCCTTGAGTTGAGAACTTCGTTGTAGCGAACTTTGGCTCGTTGTAGCGAACTGATAGCGAATAAGTCTGGGAGTTGAGTTGATTTACTCGCTGGAGCTCACTACCTCTCGCTGTAACGAATCGGGGCTTTGTTGGCAATTCACGTAGCGAACTGGCCTGATGCAGAATTGGTATTTTTCCCCACTAAGTGCAGTTTCGTTCCAAAACGGGAATCGAAAGCCTCTTGTTTTGAGATGAGAAATATCATGGAATTGTTTGTTTAAATAAATGTTCTATGATGATTAAATGCATGATTACACTATGGTTATGACATTGGTATGCATGTTTGATGAGTTATGAATCACATGTAATGTTATGTATAATTATGCAGTGTTCCCGTATGTTCCGGTTGAACATTCGGAGTTGTTTGATTGTATGGCTCTATGAGCATGGTTGTTATGTATGCTTGAACCGGGGTAGGCTTAAGCTACTAGGTGGTAATGCACTGTTATTATGGACATGGTTCCAAGGATTACCGTTGCGATGTGCTAGTGAGGGTCTTGAATGGCGTATCCCACTAGGGGTTAACACATCGGCATGCTCAGTATGTATTGTGCACCTGAGCTACCATTGCGATATGCTGGTGAGGGTCTTTAAAAGGCGTTTCCCACTTGGGGTAACATATCGGCGTGATTGGTAGGGTGGGGTCCTGATGCCATGTAGGGTACATCACTTCGGACTCACCTCTAGTGGTTCCACGTAGGCAATACCATTAGACTTTCGCCCGGTGGGCTTGTACTGTCTCGTAGGAGTTTTCGCATATGTATAACCACTTACATACATACATGATTGATGGGGTAGTGACGCCACTTAGGAAGTCACTACGGTAACTCGTCACAGATGAGATTGTGTAGCCAAGTAGGCCTAAATCACAAGGGATTCATCTGACTCATTGTGCGGTGGGCTTATGCGAGTATCTTGACGCGATGTATAGGGGTAACTCACCGAGGGTGTGGTTTGTGCAGCCTAGGTAGACAAGCGGATACTACTTCTAGATTCCTCGTAATGGTGTACGAATCTGCATACTTGTTTGTGATGGCGATGAGCCAGTTGTTGTTTGTCGTTGTTGCCTCATTGGATAGTTATGGGACTTCCATTGGCGGTGTACCCTTGTGGTGTGTTTGTACCAGACTATGAGGAAAACCCCGGATCCACGGTGGATCTGTTTTCTTGTATGCACCTTATAGAACCGAGTGAACTCATAAGATAGGGGAACTCACTGAGGAACATGCTAGAAGTAGACGGATTGCTTGAAGGATTGCTTTGAAGACTTTGGACAAGCAAATGGCAGGAAGACCTCGTCAGACGTTATCTTTCCGCTGTGTATTGTTGAAGACAATCCGATCGTATACATCTTAGTTGGAAACTTAAATTGTATATGATTTTAATTTCTTGACTTTACCGCTTATGTATGTTTGTTGTACCATCTATAGCATCACTACATATTATTCTAGACATATATGTATGGGGTGTTACAGTTGGTATCAGAGCCTGGTCGGTTCTTGTCCCTGCCATGAGACATCACTAGCAATTCTCTTCTCCCTCACATGTGTGTGTTGCTATCCTGACTTTACTATCGTAGTATTCAGTCGTTGAGCCTGGCCAGCTCACTGACTGTATATGCGATAGATAAGATCGTGGTGGAGTCACTACGAAGATGCGTAAGATCCGAAGCAACTCGAGTTGAGGTAGTAGAAGTCAGTTGAGTAGAGGAAATGTTGGGATTATCAGCTATAAGAGGGGTGTTGATCGAGGAATCATAGACAACCTAACTGAGTAGGAATGGAGTAAGGGAATTCTGTGATAAAGCCCAGCTTAGAAATTTGTTGCTCGATCATGGTGTTAGTAACATACATGGATGGAGAAACGGTTGAATGGAAGACTTCTAGGAGTTTGGACAGAGATATTGGATCTTTTAGTTACTCTGGCTTGGGCGATACTTGGATGGATAAGGTGCTACACTCCGACTCATTCTAGTGTACCCCAAGTGGTAGGTGGTTACCCAGTGAAGGACTGATCGAACAAGTGGAAGTGGTGACCTCCATTGGGAAAATTCCTAGACATTTGTTCTGGTGGAAGGAACTACTGCATCTCCATGCTCATTCTGAAATGCGTGAGTCCTAGAACTACGCTAGGCGGCAGTTGATTGGGTGGACATGCAGAGTGCAGTAATCCATGTTCCATACTAGTCGTGATTCCTCTAATCCCGAGTGAAGCCGTAGAACTACGCTAGGTGTTGGGTACTTAGGTGGATTGAACTAGTGGTTATCTGCAACATCGGCGGGCTGACCATATTTTGTGATTTTCGTTGTAGCCATGATATTCCGACATGGTGGGAGTTATCTATAGAAATATTGTGTGTGCCCTGTGTGAACAAGTGTACACCTGGCATAGAACTCTGACTAAATTCTTATCAAGACAGATCTAGCTTGTTGCGTTCAGAGGAAGTTAACACTGTACGTGTGACACTCGTAGGTTTAAGCATCCTAAGAAGTGTGACTGGAAGGACTTGAGGAGTAATGACACCAGTGGGAGACTTGTCTAGTTATTGTCGGTCGTGGCAATATGATACGAGTGAAGATCGTTATACGCTACAGGGTAAGTTACTGAGTGCATGACCTCGAAGCTGGACCACCATGGTAGTACTACCAGACAGGTATGACGCCACAGTATCGCTGTCGTGCACGAGATGCATGAGTCATATTTTCCGACAGATATGGGGCAATATTGATCTGAAACTCGAGGTAGGATCCTGATTTGGTACTCATGAGACACGAACCCGAAATTCTCATGAGGTAGGTGGGATAAGGATCCATATGTCGCGCTTGATGATTGAGAATCATGCGAGAAGGTGACAATGAGATGGATTAGATTCTAACGCTATAGTCATGAGGATACCTTGGGTGGTCGTGGTCGCGTGAAAATTTTAGGTTTATACATTGTGGATGTTTCTTAATCTTTTAGATTGGTGAACCTTTGTGTGTGAGTGTCCGAGATAAGAGATATGTGTGAATAGTGTATCCTGGACTACACAATTCCTGGCTATTCTCTAACCTTGGTGAACAATGTTGGAGTGGATAAAGTGTATTTTAGATTAGCTCGATGTGGGATATACCTAGAGGAGTATTGGTAGATCCTTAGTAACATAGACAATGCCGGACTTGGAAAAGTATAGGCACATTGGTTTTGGGAGTGTTGTGGAATTTCAAAGGGAGATGTTCAAGGTACGGAGTATGATTTCTTGTTTTGTGACTTCACCTTAGCCGTCAGAAACGTTGCATTGGAGAATGCAACCGAAGAATTCAGCTTGTGTCAGATTCGGAGATGAAGAGGTATTAGATGTCTATGTGATTGAAGTGCGACCGAGAAAGGATTATTACATCAGTCAAGTCATGTGAGTTATTAGAAGTATTGTCACACCAACGGTATGAAGTCGTATGGTTAGGAAGAGTTATCAAAACAGCTGTAAGATGTGGAAGTCTGTGAGATAAGGAAAACTCGTTTTCAGAGAGAGTTTTTGGCTTTAGAAGCTATGGAACCGAAGCATGTGGACCAAGTTGTGCTCAAGTGGACCTAATCCAGAATAATGGAAAAGTTAGTGACTTGAGTTTTGGGCATTACTCAACCTCGAGGAGAAGTGGGGGCGATGAGTGTGTTTAAGATTCTGTCACGTGTTGTATTCAGACGAATGCCGAGAAGGAACTGTTACTACTAAAAGATTAAGTATGGTGTAGTTATGGAACTAAGTGGACCATGGACAAAGTGTGATTCAGAGGATTCCAAGGTGTGTGTGACCGGTAGAGATCAGAGTGGCGCAACGGATAGACAGAATCAGATATGTATGTAGTGGGTATGGATGGACTACTTGTAAGATTTTGTGTTGGAATGGAGATATCTTCCTAAAAGAACTCTCTGGAGAAATGTTTCGTTTGTTTCTATCTCTCAGTGATCCACCATAATCTTGAGAGATATCATTGATTAACAGATATATAAGAGACATCGTGATTGATGTGTAATCAAACGTTCCCAAGTCAACGGTTGAATTTGTGAGTATCGTGACCATTGGAAAGATGAAGTTAAGTAAAGGATGTTTCTTGACGTAGACTCATTGTGGCCATGTATTATGCACTTATGAGCATGCATGAAGATTTAGATAATGGTTCCAGGTTATTGTTAGAGTCCACCCTTTGTCGATAGAACTCTGTGTGAAGTTATTGGATACCAAGACTATCGTTGCAGAATTTCACACCCGCGGGTCGCAGTGGCAGATACTTTGTCTAAGACTGAAAGAATGATGAAAGTAAGAGTTTTGTTATACGAAGACAGTAGACTTGGAGCAAGTCAATTTGAGCATCTGGGAATCAGAATTCAGGACCGAGGGATTCAACGAGCATCTGCATGACACCTTATGGATTCGTTTGGAAGTGATTCTAAAATGTCGTCATTAGAAAGAGACGATCTTGCAGGAATGTATGGGCTTGAGATAATGAATGAAGCTAAGGGAAGGAATTGGAAAGTTTGTGGCTTAAGTTGAGTAGGGTTGGGCTTAACAGACATTTCATATGAGAATTTTCCAACCAGAGTAGATTTCTCGAAATGTTGAAGCTATGAAGACTCGGTGCGAAGAAGTAAGGTTGTGAGCCATGGAAGTATCATTCTGAAGTATATTGATGCAGAGTATCAGAAGAGATATGTTGTGTGTGGACTATGGTCCCAGTCAAGAGTGTTTGGACATAGGTGTATATATGAGTTGTGTTTCTTGGATGGAACGACTTTCAATGGAAGTCGTGAGGTTTATCCAAGGAAGGAACGTAAGGAACATTCATCCCCTCATTGGAAGAAGATGTGAGAAGCATGTTTCCTAGTGATTGGAAAGAATTCGAGGGAGAATTCTATTTAAGGGGGGACAATGTAATTGAAAATTCTAGTAACACACGCTCGATGTCAAACTGGATGTTATGACATCCACAATTATGCAGTACAGACAGTAAAAACAAACAGCATAAAACAGTAAAGAACACATAATTGTTTACCCAGTTCGGTTCAAACAACCTACTCTGAGGGCTACCAAGTCAGGGATGAAGTCCACTATTAGTAGTATCAATTCAAAGCTAAACTCCCCCGTTTACAACTTATCACTTAATCACTACCCAATAACCCTTCTACATAGGTTCTACCTAGATATGGAATATCTCCATTCCACTCCCCCTCAATCACACCAGTGATAACACATACACAATAAACAATTACAGATAGAAGACACACTTCAAAAACACACCTTGATCTGCTTAAAAGCTTCAACCAAGAGACACACACTCGTGCTTAAAAGCTTAGAGTAACACAACTAAAACGCAAACTAATTCCAATGCAATCATCAAAGATAATAGCGTGGATCACAAAAAATAAAAACAGAACAACAGTTCTTCACAATCCATAGTCACGGATAAACTACTCCACAACAATTATCAACATGATAATTGTTTGGATCACAAGAAACACACACGATGGAAACACAGAGAGTTTAATAATCTTTCATGATCAAAAACTCTGCCTCTGAAAGTAGGATTTGTAGTCGATATATAGTCAGCTGGCAGAAGGACTTGGGCCATGGGCCTTTCATACATAAATTAGGGTTACCCATGTAAACCTAATTTCCACATCGTCAGGATGATCACATACGTTGTGATTCAATCGATTTTAGCACAAAACAAACATCGCACAATATATGGTTTCCTAAAGAGACTTGAGACAAAAAAGGAAACCTCACAACTAAAAGATGACAGCTACTTTTGTCAGATTCCAATGTCAAGACATCAAGCATGACATCCATAAACATACGATCCTGCATAATTCCACATACATACACCAGGAATGTTTTATCACAAAATACCGCCAATTTAAAACACCTTCAATCTCCCCCTTTGGCAAATTTTTGGTTAAAACATTTTGTTACCACGATATCTGATATTCTTTGCAGTGGAGAACAAACACACAAATAGAGAATATTGTGGAATTAAAAGCAGCTTACCAGTACATACCAGTTAACTTAAAATTCATCCCAAATACACAAATTAGATGTCCAAAACAAAACACAACAAAACACAGTACCAAAATAAAACCATCATTACAGTCTCAACAACCATATCATTACTCCCCCTTTTTACCAGAAATGTTGCCAAAGTATTAAAAAAAACAATGCTAGGGAAGATTACCATACACACTTGCTTTAGTCTTCAGACTCAGAGCTACTGAGTTCTACACTATTATCAGTGCCATCATCAGGACTGGCTTCTTTCTCAATCTCACTGTCTAAACCATCGTCATCTTCACCCTGCTCCTCCTCAGCATTATTTGCAGATTTAGCATTTTCACTCATTTCAAGAGAGCTGATAAATCTTTCAAGAGACAATTTTCCGGACTCCATCTCCTTACAGGTCTCTCGGAGCATAGCAATCATGGCAGTTTTACTCATAATTGTGCTCTCTTTTGATGGTCCAGCCGAAGTTGTGTTAACATCATGAACATGAGTTCCTTGGAAGAGCTTATGATGAAAAATTAAAGGACTTGCTCTTTTGCACACAGAATCTTTGTCAGTCAAAATGTTAGGAAATTGTTTTAAGATGATCCCACAAATAAGAGAAGGGAAGGAAATGGGGACTTTGACACTATAGCTACCAGCATGCTTTAAGGTTTGCTTAAAAATATAAGTACCATAATCAGTTTTGGACTTAGTACTAGTGGCAAAGATGAATTTACCTAGGAGAGCAGAGATTGTAGACTTGTGTTGAGTTGGTACCCAGTTGGCAGCTCCAATCCTGTGAAGTACAACATACTTCACACTTAGTTTACTCACAGTCAGCTTCCCTTTGACAGGACATGTCTTCACTTGGCTAGCAGTAATCTCTTTGCACATTTGATTATCAGACACTTCCAACTCTGGATGAGCTTCATTTGACCTTTCCAGAAATTTGTTGATCACAGTGGGTGAGAAGTTAATATATTTTCCTCTGACAAACACTTTTAAATACTCCTCAGTTTCCTTATTGCCACAGTCTTCATGTAGATTCACAATGAACTCCTTCACCAGGACTTCATAACACTTAGAGAGTTGAGTTACAGTTTTCATTAGTCCAACCTCATGAATAAGATTCACGATCTCTTCACACTCAAGAGCATTCTGAGCAAGTTCTCTCTCTAAGGCCAGTCTTTTCTGATAGACAAATTTCCATCTGAGTACACTTGAGGGATAGTGGAATGAAATGTTATCAATAGGTACTTCAGGAACACTAGCAGCCAGCTTGCTAGTAGAAACCTTCTTCTTAAGATGAATGTCATTGACATCCGCAGCAACATCAGAATCTGACTCATTCTCAGAACTGCTTCTGGCCTTTCTCTTATTAGGAACCACTTTGCTCCATGCCTTCTTTGGTCCAATAGAAACACACTTAGCCACTGCCTTCTTTTTAGGAGACCTCAGCTACAACTTGCTTTCCTTTCCTCCTCATTAGCCTTCTAGCTATGCTTGGATTGATGGAAGCAACCAGGTCATCATCAGAGAGATCATCAAGGTTGATTACTTTGTCAGTCTGAGTTTTCTCTGGTTCTTTTTCTTTAGCTTGGCCCTTTTCAGAGTGATTTACACACGTGTTAGTAGAAACGTTGATGGGGATCTCTTCATTGTGTTCACCACCATCAGGAATTTCAATGTGATCAATACTAACATAATTTCTTTTCCTGTCACTCACATGCACATTCTCATTAATTTCATCATTTGTTGGGACATAGATGCCAACGGTGTCACTAACATGCCCAATGACATTTGACTTAGGAAGCACAGGATTCTCAGGACCAGGGATCTTGGATGAAACATTGTCCTCATTTAGGATTTCGGTAGCTATTTTGACAATAGCGATGTGATTAGACCTTGAGCCTTCTTTGGTTGGCTCTTCCCTAGAGGAAGGGACACACGATTGAGAAATCTGACAAGAGTTGGGATTCCTAGGTCTTCTTGCAGTCTCTTTGGTTCTTCGTGCATGCATTGTTCTGGGTCGTTTTGTCACGAGATCGAAAGGGGTTACCATCTGTAAAGGAGTAACTTCAAGAATCTCACTAGGGTTAATGGGAGCATTTGAAGCGTCTTATTCATGAGCAGCAGAAGTGGTCATTTTTTACGAAGACCGAGGAATAGATTGTTGAGACATTGGGGAAGATGTTGGAGATGATCTAAATGTCTGGTTGTTTTTGTTGTCGAATGAGAGATGAGAGAAGTGTAAGAGACCAGCGAATTGGGAATGAAGGAATAGAGGAAAGGGTTGTACTTGGAGGGAGGAATTTAAATTTTGACCAATCATTAAATTTGAGTTATTTTCTTTGTTCAAAAAATAGTTCCCTAGACGCTGTAATTGCTATAACACTTCATAGGAGTAAATACCTAATTTGTTCTTCAAGATTTCAATTTGGGGAGTGCTTAGATTCTCAAAAAGGATGTCTCCACTTGGTAGCTTAGAAGTTTCATGCTTCATGGCAGAACCTTTGTTAGCTGCAAGGTTCTTGGGAGAGAGACATGTTGTATCCATGTGCTTGGTTCTGATGAGTTGGGTGGTCTTCTTTGATACATTAGTACCCTCTCATAGTACAATGTCATAACATTTTGAGTGACATTGTATTCAGACATCAATAGTTTTTCACCTTCAATTTTTACAAAGAAGATCTTGAATATCTCTTCTTCATATCTATTTCCAGCTTTTCTTTCATACCAAGTTTTAGAAGTTTGATACGACCTTCTCCTTTTTACACTGTTTATTTTTCTTCCTGAAATCTTTGTATTTAAACTTGGATGCTCATTTTCATCACTTAGCTCGAGGTGATATGGTTAAGCTTTTAAGGGATTTCTCTGTTGATATATCATCCTTCTGGTAAGAGCATGAGCTTCAGGACATGTGGACTTCAAGTGATTTATCCTGCCACGTTGATAACATCTCTTATATGGGAAATATTTGCTCCTTTCTTGATGTTGCCTTTTATGTTGCATCCTTTGATTAGGCATCATCTGTTCCATCAAGTAAGTATGATTTCTTACTTCTCCATCCTTGTTGTGAGATTTGTTCAACAACTTCTCTTTCAGAGCATCAATGTTTGACCGAAGGCTTATGTTTTCTTCTTGAAGAAGAGTGTAAGTACTTCTATCCCCTAACATTCTTGCATATAGTCTCTAATTTCTTAAATAGTTTTCAGAGAGAATAGTAGCAAGTTCTCTGGCCGTGAGAACGCTAGCAGATGTTTCTTTATCTGATTCTCTCAAATTTTCAGTTACATTTTTAACTGATCTTTCTTGTTGATTTTCCTCGATCTCTTCCTTGGTCATGGAGTCTTTAGAGGAACAGTTTAAAATACTAGGTTCCGATAAGTAGCAATTTTCTTTAGACCTGGAGCCCCTCATGACTTCCATATGGTCTTCATTTGTGATAATGCATTCATTCTTGGTGAATCTGACATTGAAGCCTTAGTCACACAGTTGACTGATGCTAATCAGATTCACAGTCAGTCCTTATACCAGAAGAACATTGTTCAGATTTGGACCTTTAGGATATTCTAGAGTTCCAATCCCTTGGATTTCTCCTTTTCCTCCATCACCAAACATGATATAGTTAGAGGAATGAGGATTGACATCTATTAACAGATTTCTTGTACCTGTCATTTGTTTTGAGCAGCTGCAATCATAATACCAGTCTTCTTTTGATGATACTTGCAGGGGAGTGTGAGCCATTAAGGCAATGCCTTTAGGAACCCATTGTTGTTTCTTCACTGAGGCACTTTGCTTGGTTTTCTTTTGAGGTAACTGATTGGGATATCCATACAATCTAAAACAAAAAGGTTTTATGTGACCAAACCTTCCACAGTGATGACATCTCCATTGATTGAATTTCCTCCTATCATGGTTTATCCTTCTGTCCTTATGATGTTGTGACATTGGTCTAGACATCTGACCTGGAATGTGAACTTCAGGTTTTGGACTTTTGAGACCTAAGATGGATTCTGATCTTCCCACAAATCCTATTCCAGACATGTCTCCTGATATCTGTCCAATTTGCAGTATCTCTTCTAAGGAGTCAGTTCCATAATTTAACATTCTGACAGATTTTGACATTTGATCCATCTTGGAGTTCAGCATGCTGATCTCATCATCGAGTGACTCCATGGTTGCAAGATGTTCTTTCTTTTCAGTTTCCAACTCCTTTATGAGCCTCTTTTGCTTCTCCACTTGTTTACATACTTCAGTACTTTTGGCATATATTGTGCAGTGTCCTCTTTATTCTTGTTCATAGTACCAGAATTTTGCTGTCCCTAGATCTCACCCAGATGTAAACAGGCAGGGTGCCAGCTCTGATGCCAATTGAAAATTCTAGTAACACACGCTCGATGTCAAACTGGATGTTATGACATCCACAGTTATGCAGCACAGACAGTAAAAACAAACAGCATAAAATAGTAAAGAACACACTGAATTGTTTACCCAGTTCGCACTACGCCAAATTTGGCTTTTAGCAGCACAGCTACGAAAGCGCAATTAGGAAAAAGCGCTGCTATAGGTTTCGCTAAAAACAAAACAAAAAAACAAGGGAAAAAAGTGCTGGTATAGGTGATTCTACGAAAGAGCTTTTAAAAAGTGCTGCTATAGGCTACCTTAAGAAAGCGCTTTTATAAAAGCGCTGCTATAGGTAAGTTATGAAAGCGCTTTCAAAAGCGCTGATATAAGGGTAGGATACGAAAGCGCTTTTAATCTAAAAAGCGCTGGTATAGGCTGGTTACAAAGGCGCTTTTGAAAAGCGCTCTCGTTGCTAACTTAAAATTAAAATTTTTAAAATAAAGTTAATTAATTAACTAACAGAATAAAAAAAATAATAATAAAAAGAATAAATAGGAAAAGGGATTAGGGTTTGTGTTGGTCAAAACACGTTATTTTCTTTTCCTCCTCGAAAAAACTGCGATGGCTTCTCTCTTCCTCTAATCGTCTTCCTCTTCTTCTTTGATCAATCACCGGTGACTCAAACCCTTTTTCGATTCCTTTCTCTTTCTCTGACGTGAATCTCCGTTCGTCCTCTTCTTCTCTCTATTTCGAAGCTTTCTCCGATTTCGTGGAGATGATGTTGTTGGGGTTTGGTGATGGTGACGTGATTCCAGAAGAAGAAGATGATAATTTTACGGTGAGATCTTTCTGGTTTTTTGTTCGTTGAGTCTCTCTTCTTCCCTCTCAACAACTTCTGGGTTTTTTCTGGGTTTGATGCTTGATGAATATGATGAACAATATTCTTTCTATTTTTCTTCAAACGATTTTGGAATGTTTTGTGTATTTGGATGATGATGATGTCTGAAAATTGTTTAGGGTTTTTGTGATGTTGGCTCTGCTTTTGCTTCTAATAATTTGTTGTTCCGGTATAATGGTTCTTACCCCTAATCTACCTGGTGTAACTTTTGCTAGGTTCTTACTCCTAATGTTCCTGATATAATGGTTACACCTCTTGAGGATGAACATCTAAGGCATGTAATTGATACAATGGCTTTGTATGTCTTGGACGGACGATGTGCTTTTGAACAAGCTATTATGGAGAGGGGTCGTGGCAATCCCATTTTCAGTTTCTTGTTTGTTCTTGGCTCAAAGGAGCATACCTCTTATGTTTGGAGACTTTATTCATTTGCTCAGGTACATCAATTTTAATTTTATGTAAATTCAATTTACTTTCTAATAATATAATAAAAAAGTTACTTTCTAGTAATGACATCTTTTGAAATTATAAGGTTAGTTTTTTTAGGAAAGGGGTAGAAAAGAAATAGTTATAAAAAATTAAATTGATATTGGTGTGTGTATCTTTTAGTAAAAAAAAGAAGTTGGACGATCTTATTATAAAAGACAGAGAACTAATTCTTATTCATATTAATTCTGGACTTCTGATCTTAACTAATTAGGGATATAAAGAAATATATGAGGACATATAGTATCCAGTCACAATAGATAACCTATGATACTTTAAGTTAAATGCAATACTAATTATTTTAAGAGTTTATGTTCTATTTTGTTCTCTTTGGAGTTTCACGAGTGTTGTAACACCCCATTTCTACCCGACAATTATAATGCGGAAAATATTAGAGTATTTAAAAATTTCTCGACAAACAAATGAGGCGTCATATATTCACTTCAACAATAAATCACTTCATCGCATTTAGCGGATACATAACACTTTCTAAAACAGAATAACTTCTTTTATTAATAAAATAGCGGAGTCATGATTCTCAATTTCCGAATCAAGTAACATCTTAATCACATAAACAACATCATATTAATAAAGCAACTTCACTTAACATATCATCCTAATAAACCAGGATAGTCACAATAAACAACAACATCATAAACATTATAAATCGTCCCCCCCGAGTGCTACGTATCAGAGCGACAACCGACTCGATTAACGGCAACTAAATCTTCATACTCGAACACTTGCACGTTACCAATATAAAGGCAACGGCGAACAAGAGAAAAGGGTGAGATATCAAATCATATAAGTGAGCGTATGATAAATCGTATATTAGGATTCAGACATATATAGTTATCACATCACCAGTATTAATATTGCCATACACTTCATACTTTCGCTAACTCACAAATCTCACCTACTTCTCATCGCATCATAAGTCACACTACTTCACATTCGCATCAATTATATAAAAACATATCAGTCATTCACTTGCAAGTCAGATCATGATACATCACGAGTATAAATCACAATTTTAGTCTCAAAACATCACAGCATATAAGTCACTCATCTAATCACAAAACATCACATATACATTTAATTACAAAACATCACATATACGGCTAATCACAAAACATCACATATTAGTCACACAAGACATATTCAGTTAATCGCATTCACATATATTGACATCATCATACTATTCATAAAATCATCAATTCACATTTTCACATACTCCCATCATTTAACAAGTCACAATATACAATCACGATATAGTCACAAAACGACACAACTATGAATCACATAAGACATATGGGACATGACTCATGTATATGCATGTGGTACCAACCGGAGCTTCAGCCCCCGTCACCAATTTCCATTTGGCCCGTCATGTTTGCCATAGTTTTCAGGCCGTCATGTTTGCCATAGTTTTCAGGCCGTCACAGAGTATGCATATGGAATGTGACTCGATAAAAAAGACAACACAACATACTCATCAAAATCACATATCGTCACGAGGCATAAGCCTATATCACAATCACATTACCATTTATTCGAGGTAATTCACGTCACCATAATATTTCACCTTCATTTAGTCACAGAATCATCATCACAAATATATATAACATCACGTATTACAATTCATCACAAACACCGTCATGTTTCGACACATCGGCACAATTACTCCGTTTAACGAATTAACAAAGTCATCACAACAAATCGACACATTAAGCCAATTCAAGTTAGTCTCATAATCCTCTATAAATTAGTCTTCTAATTAACTCACTAATCCACTATCAACTAACCAAAATTATTCACCTAATATTCTCTAATTAATCGGATACATCCCGCGTCACTACCGGTTATCTAATTTTCGGTTAAATCCTTAATATTCACAACTTACGAATTTACGGGTTATACTCCTAAGTCACTAAAAACATAGTTCAACCGGTTAATTCAGATACAATTCTATTCTTTACCAGTTATTCGATTCGTTCGATTAAATTCTCAAGATACAGATATATACCGACAAACCGAATAATTAATCTAAGTCAGGTA
Source organism: Vicia villosa (assembly GCF_029867415.1). Classification (NCBI taxonomy): domain Eukaryota; kingdom Viridiplantae; phylum Streptophyta; class Magnoliopsida; order Fabales; family Fabaceae; genus Vicia; species Vicia villosa. Next base: position 90,245,746 of record NC_081184.1, read on the forward strand.
TTTTCTAATTAAATATGCTTATTGAAAAGTAAATTCAACCATAAATTTAATCAACCGATTAATGTCACAATTTCGACAAAATAACACTACCACGTAAACGTACTAATTAAACTTAGCTACCACGTAAATTTTTATCAAATTCCGGACAACTAATTATACCACTTAATTCGACTATTTCGATCAAACGGGACTATTTGCATTACACTTTTCTAATCTTCTACTATTTCTAATAATTTCAAATTTCTATTATGTGTACAGCTAAGCTAAAGTGACTAACATATACATACCATTGCATCCTCGCTACAGTAAATGGTATAGAAAGTTACACGTTACAGCTTAGAAGTAAACAAGCTACAGTAACTAGATAAAACCACTATTGCATTTACATTCTTTTCATTAATTATTCATACCATTATATATATATATATATATATATATATATATATATATATATATATATATATATATATATATATATATATATATATATATATATATATATATATATTACCTCATTTTGTAGTATCAATGGCACATGAAAGAGAACAACTCCCAGCAAGAAAAACAAGAGGAAAATTAAGGAGCTTAGTCTAGTCACCCACATGAAGCTGGCATGTCTAAACAAGGAATTAAGTTACCTACCACTTGCCATAACACTTGCCACAAAAGAATAATGGAATCTAAGCATGAATAGTCACCAACGCGCAAGAAAAATGGAAATGACCGTTGCCGCCCATCAGCCTAAGGTTATGGTGCCATTTCTCACGTTTTATTCTTACCAGTACGCACAGAGTCCGAATCAATTTCTTTCCAAATTAAATTTCTATTTCAATGCATAGCAGCAATAACATTGTTCCTCAAATTTAATCTTCTATGAACAGCAGCAAACAACACAATCATGCAGTAATTCTATACACCCAATTCCCCACATACAATTGTTCATAAGCCCCATTATAGGAAGAGAACCCCACCCTTACCTTATCAATTGAAGCAACTCAATGGATCTCCAATTGCACTTTCGATTGGGCACCATGGATGGAAATCTTCAAGCTTTGTTCATCTTCTCCAAGACTTGTCTCCTTCTCTTCACAACTTGATTTTCCCCAAATGACAACACTACTTTTCTATCTCTAAAACCCTAATTTTATTCTTTGCAATTGGGCTTAGCTTTCACACTATTTTTCATAAACCAACTTAGGCCCAATAAGATGGATAACTCCAATTAAATCAAAATATCACTTTTATTAATATTCCCACAATATAATAAATTCCGACTTGTAAATAATATTATTCTTAATATTATTCTTCGACCATCCGACTAAAATCCGACTTTTAACTTAATAAATTCAAATACGCTTCTTAAAATAACACCGACAATCCCAGTTCGACCAATATATCATGTTTCCGGTCTAATCTTAATTACTCAGAAAATTTCCAAAACTTCAAATATTATCCCAATAATATTTCTAATACTGAAAATATCAAAACTCTTGATTAAATATCGATCCGCTATCCCGAACTAATACCGACTAAATCGTCTCAAAATACGAAAACTTCACTAAACACTCCGAACATCTAGATTAAGCGAATAATTGAATTTCCGGGCGTTACAACTTTCCCCCACTTAGAATATTTTCGTCCTCGAAAATCTACTTGACAACACCATCGCAACCAAGTCTCGTATCCAATTCTCAAATATCCAAATCGCGTTTGGTAACACTTCAATCACTACTTCTTCGGCACAACAACGATTCCACAAGAACACAAACACATTACTATTCTTATCAGATTCACAATAATCTACGACCCAATGCAGCATTCTGGCTCATCGCACTTATTTCAACAGTCTATCAATCCAAACATCAACATAGCTCCAATTCACAGTCTTCTGACATATCGTCCTTCACTTCCTATAAGTCGTACAACAACAGTGCAATTCAATGCTTCCGCTGCGCAACTCTGATAATTCTTTTTTAAGTCACTGCCTTGTTAAAACTCCGTCAACTGTATGGTTCACAAATTTTCAATCCAACGCATACTCTCCTCAATACTCATCCTCACATCGTTATTTCACTGGTTACATCCAAATCTTTCACCCTGCGACATTCGCTTGCACAAAACTCACTACTTCGAATCGTCCAATTCTTACTCAACCACTCCTCTCATCAAGTTACACAAACTGGTGAACGACTAACTTCGCGACGTAACATCAATACTCTTTCTCTACTATTAAGATAGCAAGACAAAGCTATAACATCCAACGCGATTTTCGCCTACCATTAACAATGGATTGAGGGTGATCAGTTCCCCAATTTGTCAATTAGTATTTCGACAACCATAGTGGAGTATAAACTGTTGTTACTTTATAATAGCATCATTTCCGAATTTTCACTCAAGTCCATTAACACATCATAATCCAATAGCTCTCTTTGGGTTTTTACAATTCCCACAACTTCCTACTCATTACATCTCGTTGATGAGACACCAACGTCCAAGCATATTACGAAATCCTCTTTATAGTCACTTAGCATCACACAATTGTCAAACGTCTTTCCATCTCCAAAATTACTTCTATACTCGCATCTCACAATTCGCCTCGTCTCAACCGAAGTCCTCCTCACGATAAAATGGCGATAGAAATTCTATACAATCTTCTTTTATACCCGCCGCCACCTTGGCATCCCAAATACGACTTTGATCATCCTTAAGTCTGACTTTTTCTTCACTACTGCTTCACTCTTCCTTAAGAGTCATCAGCACTTAAATTATCTTTAATACCGAACATCTAGTCCTCTTATCTTAATCATCAATAAGTTATGCTTAACTTTGCTTCAGACTTTTGCAGTGATAACCATTCTTATTCAACACGCTTACACATTTCCATAAGGTAGAATACAACTTCACCTCTTAGTAGGCTCAAATGGTACTTCCAATCGATACTCGAACTCAAGATACAATCTCCGACGTTATCCAAAATTGCAAACATCAACGTCAAGTATCGATAATCTTTATGGTATCTCCCAAACTCAATCTTAGCTTCACGTCGCCTTCGAATTCGGGTAACATCCAAAACTCTCAACAACACTTGCATCGTCGCTTATCGACAGCATACCAAACTATCTCTTATAACAGAAACCTCTTCGAGAAGCAAGACTTCTCCCCCACTTATCGTCAAACTATTTCCTGCAACAAAACAAATAAGTACCAACAGTGTTTCACACACATGACACGTACAACAGTATAAAACATTCACAGCATTCAATTGTAGTACAAGCTCAACAGACTCGACAACTTGGTCGGACAGACCGACCTGCTCTGATACCACTAATGTAACACCCCATTTCTACCCGACAATTATAATGCAGAAAATATCAGAGTATTTAAAAATTTCTCGACAAACAAATGAGGCGTCACATATTCACTTCAACAATAAATCACTTCATCGCATTTAGCGGATACATAGCACTTTCTAAAACCGAATAACTTCTTTTATTAATAAAATAGCGGAGTCATGATTCTCAATTTTCCGAATCAAGTAACATCTTAATCACATAAACAACATCATATTAATAAAGCAACTTCACTTAACATATCATCCTAATAAACCAGGATAGTCACAATAAACAACAACATCATAAACATTATAAATCGTCCCCCCGAGTGCTACGTATCAGAGCAACAACCGACTCGATTAACGGCAACTAAATCTTCATACTCGAACACCTGCACGTTACCAATATAAAGGCAACGGCAAACAAGAGAAAAGGGTGATCAAATCATATAAGTGAGCGTATGATAAATCGTATATTAGGATTCAGACATATATAGTTATCACATCACCAGTATTAATATTGCCATACACTTCATACTTTCGCTAACTCACAAATCTCACCTACTTCTCATCGCATCATAAGTCACACTACTTCACATTCGCATCAATTATATAAAAACATATCAGTCATTCACTTGCAAGTCAAATCATGATACATCACAAGTATAAATCACAATTTTAGTCTCAAGACATCACAGCATATAAGTCACTCATCTAATCACAAAACATCACATATACATTTAATTACAAAACATCACATATACGGCTAATCACAAAACATCACATATAAGTCACACCAAACATATTCAGTTAATCGCATTCACATATATTGACATCATCATACTATTCATAAAATCATCAATTCACATTTTCACATACTCCCATCATTTAACAAGTCACAATATACAATCACGATATAGTCACAAAACGACACAATGATGAATCACATAAGACATATGGGACATGACTCATGTATATGCATGCGGTACCAATCGGAGCTTCAGCCACCGTCACCAATTGCCATTTGGCCCATCATGTTTGCCATAGTTTTCAGGCCGTCACAGAGTATGCATATGGAATGTGACTCGATAAACAAGACAACACAACATACTCATCAAAATCACATATCGTCACGAGGCATAAGCCTATATCACAATCACATTACCATTTATTCGAGGTAATTCACGTCACCATAATATTTCACCTTCATTTAGTCACAAAATCATCATCACAAATATATATAACATCACGTATTACAATTCATCACAAACACCGTCATGTTTCGACACATCGGCACAATTACTCCGTTTCACGAATTAACAAAGTCATCACAACAAATAGACACATTAAGCCAATTCAAGTTAGTCTCATAATCCTCTATAAATTAGTCTTCTAATTAACTCACTAACTCACTATCAACTAACCAAAATTATTCACCTAATATTCTCTAATTAATCGGATACATCCCGCGTCACTACCGGTTATCTAATTTCCGGTTAAATCCTTAATATTCACAACTTACGAATTTTCGGGTTATACTCCTAAGTCACTAAAAACATAGCTCAACCGGTTAATTCAGATACAATTCTATTCTTTACCAGTTATTCTATTCGTTCGGTTAAATTCTTAAGATACAGTTATATACCGACAAACCGAATAATTAATCTAAGTCTAGGTATTTTCTAATTAAATATGCTTATTGAAAAGTAAATTCAACCATAAATTTAATCAACCGATTAATGTCACAATTTCGACAAAATAAAACTACCACGTAAACGTACTAATTAAACTTAGCTACCACGTAAATTTTTATCAAATTCCGGACAACTAATTATACCACTTAATTCGACTATTTCGATCAAACGGGACTATTTGCATTACACTTTTCAAATCTTCTACTATTTCTAATAATTTCAAATTTCTATTAAACCATTGCATTCTCGCTACAGTAAATGGTATAGAAAGTTACACGTTACAGCTTAGAAGTAAACAAGCTACAGTAACTAGATAAAACCACTATTGCATTTACAATTCCCAATCCTATTTCTAATTCTGTGCCATTTCATGATTACACTCTTTTCATTAATTATTCATACCATTATATATATATATATATATATATATATATATATATATATATATATATATATATATATATATATATATATATATATATATATTACCTCATTTTGTAGTATCAATGGCACATGAAAGAGAACAACTCCCAGCAAGAAAAACAAGAGGAAAATTAAGGAGCTTAGCCTAGTCACCCACATGAAGCTGGCATGTCTAAACAAGGAATTAAGTTACTACCACTTGCCATAACACTTGCCACAAAAGAATAATGGAATCTAAGCATGAATAGTCACCAACGCGTAAGAAAAATGGAAATGACCGTTGCCGCCCATCAGCCTAAGGTTATGGTGCCATTTCTCACGTTTTATTCTTACCAGTACGCACAGAGTCCGAATCAATTTCTTTCCAAATTAAATTTCTATTTCAATGCATAGCAGCAATAACATTGTTCCTCAAATTTAATCTTCTATGAACAGCAGCAAACAACACAATCATGCAGTAATTCTATACACCCAATTCCCCACATACATTTGTTCATAAGCCCCATTATAGGAAGAGAACCCCACCCTTACCTTATCAATTGAAGCAACTCAATTGATCTCCAATTGCACTTTCGATTAGGCACCATGGATGGAAATCTTCAAGCTTTGTTCATCTTCTCCACGACTTGTCTCCTTGTCTTCACAACTTGATTTTCCCCAAATGACAACACTACTTTTCTATCTCTAAAACCCTAATTTTATTCTTTGCAATTGGGCTTAGCTTTCACACTATTTTTCACAAACCAACTTAGGCCCAATAAGATGAATAACTCCAATTAAATCAAAATATCACTTTTATTAATATTCCCACAATATAATAAATTCCGACTTGTAAATAATATTATTCTTAATATTATTCTTTGACCATCCGACTAAAATCTGACTTTTAACTTAATAAATTCAAATACGCTTCTTAAAATAACACCGACAATCCCAGTTCGACCAATATATCATGTTTCCGGTCTAATCTTAATTACTCAGAAAATTTCCAAAACTTCAAATATTATCCCAATAATATTTCTAATACTGAAAATATCAAAACTCTTTATTAAATATCGATCCGCTATCCCGAACTAATACCGACTAAATCGTCTCAAAATACGAAAACTTCACTAAACACTCCGAACGTCTAGATTAAGCGAATAATTGAATTTCCGGTCGTTACAAGTGTAACTAGTGCTGATATTGCTGGAAAATATAGGATGATGTGTCAAATACAATTAAAAAACCTTGAACTCAATTTATCATATGGTTTCTATTTTATTTAAAAAGTTTAGAGAAAGATCCGAAGGTGTTCTAATTATTTACTTTCCTATCTTGTAATAATGTTGCAAAAGATCCCACCTGAAGCAATTAGTTTGTTCACTGTGATTTTTGGTACAGAGGCGTAATAAGAAATTGCTTGAAGAAGCACCATCTCCCACATTGACCGAAGAGTTACGGAAGGCAATGGGAGATGCAACAGTTCAAGTTTCCGCATCTATTGGGTACGTAGATGTTGGAACAATTGAGTTCCTTTTGGATGAAAGGGGTTCTTTTTACTTCATGGAGATGAACACTCGTATCCAGGTTGAAACTGATATCTATAATACTTGTCTAGGAATGATAAATGTATGTGGATGTTAGTGCAGATTCTATAACACCCGACCTTCCCTATACTTACTTTCTTTTTTGCTTATATTCTACAAGAGGATATTGTTCTCAGAGGACATTCTAGGGATTTAGACCAGGGCCAGGTATCTTGCAAATTCATAGATGTATTTCTGTAAAAATGTGTAAAAAGATAAATACAATGGCATTCTAACACCAACTTCCGCGGCTGCAACATTTACCTAATACAAAATACACAATAGATTACATATATACATTAGGCAGTTTGGTCAATTGGCTTCTTTCTCTTATTTGAAACTGTTGTGCCAAGTGTTTGGATTTGATGATTTTTATTCGTTTTTAATTGAAATTTTATTAATGTATGAAATTTTCTCTCCTCAAACAACAGGTAGAATTACAGCATACCTGCCGTCTGGAGGTCCATTTGTCAGAATGGATAAGCCATATTTATCCTGATTATGTTGTTCCTCCAAGCTATGATTCCCTTCTTGGAAAGGTTTGCCAATTTGTCTCTTCATAACATTTACGTGTCATCCTCGTCTCAGTTGCTATACAGCATAATGTATCTCTTTATATTCCACATGAAAGGAAAATGCATATATATATATATATGGGGATATTCAGTTGAATAAAATTAACATCTAATGCAAATATCTAACTTTTTCCCTTTTGTCACTCAATTACTATTAAGTTTGTTAATGGTTTAGTTGGTACTAAAGATTTGAAACATGGGTTCCAATTCCGTTGCCGACGTGGGTACCTCAATAGTTGGTAATGTGTGAGCAAAATTGATAATGGGTATATGCTTAGTAACTTGTTTGTTGTAACTTCTATGATTTTTTTCATTTATTTTCCAACTTATTATATGATACATTTGTTTGTGTGTCTGAATGTTCAAGCATGACTTATCTGATTTATAACTTATTAGTTTCACAAATAGGAAGATTAGTTTCACATTTCTAGTGTAGTGACAATTTACTTATGTGACTTATCTATTAGTCATTTAGTCAATATGTATTATACTCCTTTATTAACTTTATTCTTTTTCTTCTTATTCTTATATGTATACATGTGATGGACAATTGAAGATAAATTAGAAGTTGATTTGTGCATTGTTGGAAAGTCAATTATGGCCATCGAGGAGTCACGTTCGGCTGGAGAGAACTAGTTTTCTTAGGGAGCAAATCAATATATATATATATATATATATATATATATATATATATATATATATATATATATATATATATATATATATATATATATATATATATATTTGTATTGTATTTTGTGTTTTGAGAATTTGATTGTAAACTTAGCTTTTAGAGTACTTACAAAATTAATGATGTTTTATTTGTACTTTGATAATAAATATATGCAATACTAATTCATAAAATGTTTCATATTAAATGTATTTTTTTAAAAATTTTTATTTGTTTATTATAATAAATGTATTTCTTAAAATATTAGTGAGAATTTGAGATATATATAAAAAACCTGCATAGAATTTAAGATAAAAAAAAAGCATAAAAGAAATAAAAAGCGCAACCTACGAAAGAGCTACTGAAAAAAGCGCTGCTATAGCGGGGGCTACGAGAGCGCTTTTCTGGATAAAAGTGCTGCTATAGGGGAGGCTATGAGAGCGCTTTTTTGGAAAAAGCGCTGCTATAGGGGGGATACAAGAGCGCTTTTCTGGGAAAAGCGCTGCTATAGGGGGATACGAGAGCGTTTTTCTGGAAAAAGCGCTGCTATAGGGGGGCTACGAGAGCACTTTTAACGTTTCAAAAGCGCTGTCGTTACCTACGGCAGCGCTGGCTTTGGCAGCGCTTTTAGGCGCCCTAAAAGCCCAAAAAAGGCGCTTTAGAAGCCCTTGCACGTTGTAGTGTCGGTTCAAATAACCTACTCTAGGCGCTACCAAGCCAGGGATGAAGTCCACTATTAGTAGTATCAATTCAAAGCTAAACTCCCCCGTTTACAACTTATCACTTAATCACTACTCAATGACCCTTCTACCTAGGTTCTACCTAGATATGGAATATCTCCATTCCACTCCCCCTCAATCACACCAGTGATAACACATACACAATAAACAATTACAGATAGAAGACACACTTCAAAAACACACCTTGACCTGCTTAAAAGCTTCAATCAAGAGACACACACTCATGCTTAAAAGCTTAGAGTAACATAACTAAAACACAAACTAATTCCAACGCAATCATCAAAGATAATAGCGTGGATCACAAGAAATAAAAATAGAACAACAGTTCTTCACAATCCACAGTCACGGATAAACTACTCCACAACAATTATCAACATGATAATTGTTTGGATCACAAGAAACACACACGATGGAAACACAGAGAGTTTAATAATCTTTCATGCTCAAAAACTCTGCCTCTGAAAGTAGGATTTGCAGTCGATATATAGTCAGCTGGCAAAACGACTTGGGCCATGGGCCTTTCATACATAAATTAGGGTTACCCATGTAAACCTAATTTCCACATCGTCAGGATGATCACATACGTTGTGATTCAATCAATTTTAGCACAAAACAAACATCGCACAATATATGGTTTCCTAAAGAGACCTGAGACAAAAAAGGAAACCTCACATCTAAAAGATGACAGCTACTTCTATCAGATTCCAATGTCAAGACATCAAGCATGACATCCATAAACATACGATCCTGCATAATTCCACATACATACACCAGGAATGTTTTATCACAAAATACCGCCAATTTAAAACACCTTCAGTAATATCCCATATTTCCTAAGCATGTATATTTATATACTAAGAAGGATTAAAGAAAGGATTAGTAGTGATATTAAGGATTTGGTTAGAATTGAACCAAATGACATCTTGGTAAATACCATTTAGTTGGAGGGCAAACTGGTCCAAAGAAAAAGCATATCATTAAAAGGGTTTGTTTGGCTTAAAGGACCAGAATTGGAAAGAAGAGGAGAGAGCTTAGAAGCATGGGAGAGAAGAGGAAGACTCATGTTCATCATCTTTATCCTCCATTTTCGCAACTATGGTACAACCCTCACTAATAAGGTAATAAATCTTCACTCGTAACTCCGATTGAGCTGATTCTGGTCTTTTTGGAAAGCTTACGAATTTCTCTACAATTTGAATGTATGGATCGCCTCTTGCATATTCTTTATCATGGAGAAAACCATGTTTGAACATGGAGCATTATTGCTGGAAGTGGATAAGGGTGTGCTACGGATTTGGTGATGATGGAAGAGGAGCTATGGCCATGATGGGAGTTCCATGATAGGTGTTGCTTGGTATTAGAATAAGCACAATTAGCCTTGAGCTTATGTCAATAAGATGTTATCCTTGTGTTGAACATAGACCAGGATGTTACCTTAACTATTAGGCTGTATAATATTATCTTAAATTGAGTATTGAACCATTGGTCGTATTTTAGGAGTTTGGACGAACTATAGAGATTCTGGATTTTCCTTGAGTTGAGAACTTCGCTGTAGCGAACTTTGGCTCACTTTAGCGAACGGTTTGTTGTAGCGAACTAATAGCGAATAAGTCTGGGAGTTGAGTTGATTTACTTGCTGGAGCTCGCTACTGCTCGTTGTAGCGAATCGGGGATTCACTGGCAATTCGCGTAGCGAACTGGCCTGATGCAGAATTGGTATTTTTCCCCACTGAGTGCAGTTTCGTTCCGAAACGGGAATCGAAAGCCTCTTGTTTTGAGATGAGAAATATCATGGAATTGTTTGTTTCAATAAATGTTCTATGATAATTAAATGCATGATTACACTATGGTTATGACATTGGTATGCATGTTTGATGAGTTATGAATCACATGTAATGTTATGTATAATTATGTAGTGTTCCCGTATGTTCCGGTTGAACATTCGGAGTTGTTTGATTGTATGGCTCTTTGAGCATGGTTTTTATGTATGCTTGATTCGGAGTAGGCTTAAGCTACTAGGTGGTAATGCACTGTTATTATGGACATGGTTCCAAGGATTACGATTGCGATGTGCTAGTGAGGGTCTTGAATGGCGTATCCCACTAGGGGTTAACACATCTGCGTGCTCGGTATGTATTGTGCACCTAAGCTACCATTGCGATATGCTGGTGAGGGTCTTTAAAAGGCGTTTCCCACTTGGGGTAACATATCGGCGTGATTGGTAAGGTGGGGTCGTGATGCCATGTAGGCTACATCACTTCGGACTCACCTCTAGTGGTGCCACGTAGGCAATACCATTAGACTTTCTCCCGGTGGGCTTGTACTGTCTCGTAGGCGTTTTCGCATCTGTATAACCACCTGCGTACATACATGATTGATGGGGTAGTGTTGCCACTTAGGAAGTCACTACGGTAACCCATCACAGATGAGATTGTGTAGCCAAGTAGGCCTAAATCACATGGGATTCATCTGACTCATTGTGCGGTGGGCTTATGCGAGTCTATTAACGCGATGTACAGGGGTAACTCACCGAGGGTGTGGTTTGTGCAGCCTAGGTAGACAAGCGGATACTACTTCTGGATTCCTCGTAATTGTGTACGGGTCTGCATACTTGTTTGTGATGGCGATGAGCCGGTTGTTGTTTGTTTTTGTTTCCTCATTGGATAGTTATGGGACTTCCAATGATGGTGTACCCTTGTTGTGTATTTGTACCAAACCGTGAGGAAAACCCCGGATCCACGGTGGATCTATTTTCTTGTATGCACCTTATAGAACCGAGTGAACTCATAAGAATGGGGAACTCACTAAGATTTATTAATCTCACCCCAATCCTCTTAATATTTTCAGGAACAGGTTAGAAGTAGACGGATTGCTTGAAGGATTGCTTTGAAGACTTTGGACAAGCAAATGGCAGGAAGACCTCATCAGACGTTATCTTTCTGTTGTGTATTGTTGAAGACAAGCCGATCGTATACATCTTAGTTGGAAACTTGAATTGTATATGATTTTAATTTCTTGACTTTACCGCTTATGTATGTTTCTTGTACCATTTATAGCATCACTACATATTATTCTAGACATATATGTATGGGGTGTTACATGGTGTCATACCCCAAAATTTGCCCTCCTCTGCTTATCTTCAATGGCTCAAGGTCCAATGGTTTATTCAAGCAACATGCTCCTAATCGAGGGCTTCTCAAAACTAGGGTTTTCATTTTATCAAAGGATTGTGAATGTTTAAGGCCTCAAATGGATCTCAAGGTGTTTCATATGTCTAAAGGTATCGCTATGTCAATTATCAAGCTTCTATTCCAAGGATTGCGCACTCAATGGCTCAGATCATCGATAATCGATTATACTGACCTAAAAGTCAACTTTAGTCAAAATACAGTCAAACATCAAGATTTTTAGTCAACATCAAGTATGTAAGGCTATACCCATCATTTGATCAAAGGTTGATCATGATCCACTAATAAAAACTCAGAAATGAACAAAGACAAGGTTCAAATTAGGGTTTTTTAAAGGATAAAGTCAACTCAACTTTGACTGGTCATAACATTCACATGGAGCATCAAAAATTTCCCAACCAAAGCCTATTTTGAAGGAAATTTGATTCTCTACAACTTTGTCTCTCACAAGCCAAGGCCAGAAATGCTTCATTTGGGAGATATGGTGCAAAAGATTACAGGTCCTCAAAAAAGGTCAACAAAAACATCTTTTAGGTCAAAGCTCATAACTTGAGCATGGAAACTTCAATGGAGATGAAACAAAAGAGAGTGTTTAGAAGACTCTTTGAGCTTTCTAAAGAGTCCAAGAACACCTCTCATATGTCAAAAATTGGGCAAGATACAAGTTGTACAAGTTAGGCGATTTTGAGGAAATGCATAAGATGCAAATTGAGCAAGTTTGAATATTTTGACTAATGGAACTATAAATTTCAATTCTCCACGTGCTCCCAAGCTCAAGAAAGGCCCATTAATCATATGAATTCTATTTCATGATTTTTATTTTATTTATATTTGATTTTATTTATTCAAAATCAAATTAAATCAAAATAAAATCACGATTAAATAAGATAAATTTTATGATCCATGTACCAAATATTCAATCAATCCAAATTCAATCCAATGATCAAGATTAAATGGAAATATGCATAAAATAGCATGGGGTTTAAAATTAGAAATATTTGATAGGAAATCTTCTTTCAATTTTTATGCAACTAATGGATTGATTATTTCTTAAGATTGTAACCCTAATCCTATCACATATATATGCTGAACGCATCACAAGAGAAAGGGGGACGAAATTTGAGAGAGGAGGCTAGGGTTTCCAAACTCAAAATTCTCTCCAAACTAGGGCAACGAATATTTTCTTCTGCGGCCAATCTCAAACAATGGTAAGCCTTGCATCATGTTACTGAAGGTACTAGAAGTCGATCCATATCCTTATTCAAGACTGCCAGCGGCCGGAGCCTCCATATTCATCTTCTCCGGTCACCTCTCTTTGTCATTCTTGAATTTCTGAAATCAGGTGTCATGGTTCAATTTCATTCATGTATTACTCTTAATATGTAGTATTAGAACATGTTTAACGTAAAAATTGTGAGCTTTGGCGCAAGAATAATAAAACACCATTGTTGAAGCTTTGAACTGCAACGCTTGCGTTCTCATATTTCCTGGCGTCGTATGGCAAAAATAACATCACCATTGATATCGCAGCATCCAATTTGGTGGAACTGGACTATTCGTTTGCGTGTTTTGGTTGAGTTTTCGCAGGTTAGCCACCACGGGACTCGTCGGAGAAGAAGCACCAGTCCGGCGCCGGCGAAGGGTGGATGGAGTCAAGCCGAGTCAAAGCTCATGTGGCACTTCCTGAGTTTCTGAGTGGACGGCAATTGGCTGCAATCCTCTCTCTTCCACGCGCAGCAGGTTTATTATAGGGTCAGTAATTCAACTTGTCTTCTCTCCTTGCTATTGGCTTATATGAGGACGCTGGGGGCCACGTTGAAGGTTCCTTTGACTGGGTCCATTACTGGCTTTGTTTGGTATATTTTTTATTTCAAGTATATTATATATAACTAAGAATGTGTAGCTGATATGGAAAGCAAGGAGACATGCAATGTAAAGGGCCTGTGTTCAAACCCTGGCCAAGACAATTGTTTTTATCACATCTACATCTTGTAGATCATGCGCGCCTAGCTAACACAAGATCACCATGCGACCTCGCCTTACTACCATCAGATTTCCTATAACCTTAATCAAACGTATTAAGGACTGGAGGTGCATACTATAGGTCCACAGAGCTGCTGCACAGGATAAAAACCAGGTTTTGTCATATGTTTTATTTATTATATTATTTAAATGTTTAGTCTAAAATATAATTAATTATATGTGGTTAGATTAATTTAGTTTAGTTAAGATTAGATATAAGATTAGGTTAGATTAAATTAGGATTTAGGATTTTCCCGATTTATTCGATCATCTCGATTTAATTTATTCTAACAAATTTTAATTGCTATTAAATCACAAAAACCCTAGAAAGGTTTATTCTCCCATTAGGGTTCGCCCAATCCCATTGACCACTTGGCTAAGGTTTTAGGATTCAATTTATTGCTCGTTCCAACCAAATCTATTGGTCGCAGTGATTAATAATCGATTAATTTAATTAATCAAATCCAATAATAAAAAACGTCAATTCTAACTCCCCGTTAACGGATAAATGACGGGTGAATATCTATTTTACTCCGCCTTCGAATTGGTCAACTCTCTATGTCGCACTGATCAAATATCCAAATAAAGCAATAAAATACAAAAAATGAAGTTCGCTATCGTGTAATAATCAAACCTATTGATTATGAGGGATAACGATAAATAATTCAATTACAAATATAAAATACATTCAATTTGCTGCCCGCGACGATCAAATCTGTCGATCTGAGTAACCAGCAATGCCCCATTAATCTGTTAGCTATACTGATCAAATCTATTGATCATCGTATCTAACGGTGCCATATCAAATCAGGGTTGTACGCCCAAAACATCTAAAAAACACTAAACCACGATACTACGGATTTTCATCCTTTTCATTCAGGCAACTCAAAATGCCTTTCAAATCAAATTCAAAACTACGATAGGCCATTCAAAAAGCCTTCAAACCTCCATAATCAATTCTAAGGCGTACAACCTTGTGCCCGAACTACGTTGACTCTGATTCTCCATAAGGAGATACGTAGGCACTTGGATAACCAAGGCGAGTCCCCTTCCCTAAAACCTCCATTCAGTTCAAATCTCACTTTTAGCCCTATTTATTTCCTTAGCTATTAAACCTCAATTTTAGCCATAAGCCTTAACCTTAGATACAAACCTTAGGAAAGGGTTGAGGGTGCCTAACACCTTCCCTCGACCTGATTATAATAACTTACCCCGAATCTTTAAACTGCGTAGGGTTTCCTATTCGCCCTTCAGAATAGGTGGCGACTCAAAAACCTTCATTTTTAGGGCAGGTTGCTACAGTTGGCGACTCTGCTGGGGATAAATCATTAATGGTGAATTATTATGCTCCTAAGACTTGGCAGAGTTTAGGTTTGATAAACTGTTTAGGTTTTTGGCAAATGTTTAGGGTTTGGCAAATTTGCCAAAATTAGGGTTTTTGAGTAGGATTTAGGTTTTATTTTTTTTCTTTTTATATTTAAATACTTAAATTTTTATTTATATATTTATTTATAGTTTCTATGGATTTAGGGTTTTATATTTAAATATTTAAACTTTTATTTATTTGTTTATTCATTTATAATCTCATTCATTTATATCAATTCGATTAAATATTTCTGTTAATTGAATATTTGGTATTTTTACCGCATTCTTGGGATATATGAATTGTTGTCAAACCTAAGTGTGGGGATTATATTTAAGTCCAGAGGGGAATTACATCGCCTACGAGTCTTATTATAATTCCACTCAGAGTGGGTTGAATATCCGGAAAGGTCTGATACGAGGCTTGACCTTGTTGAGGGCTGGACTTGGTATTTAGCTGTTCTCTCTGGGAACCTACCCCTAAAACTCGAACCTCATGGATAAATGAGTTGTTCTAAAATCCAAAGAGACAAAAAGTCTCGGCGGCTACGAACGACCCCATGAGACCTTCTAGAACATACCAATGGGAAGGGTAGGCACCCTAAGCCGTTACGTCGAACCTATGAACCTAGGGCTTATGTGCTTACGTGCTTATTATATATGTGCAATTTATATACTGCGAATGTCTGGCATTTTAATTTTGCAGGTACTCCTACGCGTTCCCTGACCTGTAGGGACTCTATTGCTAAAACCATGTCCTTCCCACGAAGGACACCTCCATTTAGGCACGTTGATTGGCCTCTCGATGGCAATGAGACCTAGTGACTGTCATGAACGGTCACTCTGCGCCTGCATCTACGCACTCCCTAACCTGTAGGGAGTTTCCTTTTCTATCTTTGTACTCTTACAACTATGTGTCCTTCCCACGAAGGACATCTTCGTTTACGCACGTCAATTGGCCTCTCGATGGCCATGTGATTCAGTGACTGTCTTGAACGGTCACCCCGTGCTTACGTCTATGCGTTCCCTAGCCTGTAGGGATTATATTTTTAAAATCGCATCCTTCGTACGAAGGACATAATTGTTAGCATACGTCAATTGGCCTCTCGATGGCCATGCGATTCAGTGGTGTCTTGAACGGTCACCCCGTGCTTACTCCTATGTACTCCCTAGCCTATAGGGATTTTCTTTTACATCCATGTGTTTTCACAACGACGCGTCCTTCCCCGAAGGACAACTTCATTAGCATGCGTTCGATTGGCCTCTCGATGGCTATGAGATCTAGTGACTGTCCTGAACGGTCACTCCATGCTTGTTTCCGCGCACCCTCTAACTTGTAGGGTTTGGATTCCCATCTCTACGTCTTTCATCCCTATCCTGTAGGGATTTCTCTTCATCCGATATCGTCCTTAGATAAGTTGTGTTCCACACAGAGAACCTTCCCACCAAGGACAACTTCATTGGTACACGTCGATTGGCCTCTCGATGGCCATGAGACTTGGTGACTGTCTTGAACGGTCACCAGCCGCTACCTTCTGCATACTCCCTAATCTAAGGGATTTCCATTGGCGTGTCGTAACATCTATCTCGTAGGAATTTCAATAGGGTCTAATGTCTCCTCTAAGGCTATCCCTAGGATTATCCGTCACGCGTCTGCATTGCATACACGGAGTTATAATACAAGGAGTCCTTCGCATACGCATACATTTGCATTTTCATACAACATTTACATATGCATTTCTATCTTCGCCCGCACCCACACTTACCACGCTAGCCGATTTCCCGAGACTCACAAAATAAATCAAAAGGATCATAGACCATGGAGAAAGGAGGATAAATTATCGAGAACGAACTTGGTCTCACAAGGAGGAAAAAGGATGCCTTTCACCATTCCAGCCACATGTCCATGCCTTGTCGTAGCAGGATCATAAATACAACAAAGGTTATCATCGAGCAAGGATTAGTTCAACAAAAGAGTTCCCTCATAGATACACACAAGGGGTATCTAGTCATAAGGGGTGTGGTGTCGTTTTCTTTACCTCCCCGTTTCACTTGGGAGGACGGCACGCTAAACCCTTCACGCGAAATTTGGAAGGAGAATGCGCCCGTGGTGGGATGAATTTTATTTCAGTTCTTCCTACGATATCACACGAACTTTCTTATTTGTCCTACGAGTAGGAAAGGGGAAAAAAGATCTCAACTAAACCCTAAGAGTTTGCTAAGTGTGGGGATTTCACCTAGACTAGAAATTCTGGAGTCCGGGGGGTCGGTTATACATAGGGAAGTGTTTAAACACCCTACATATCTGTAGTACTCTACAGGAACCTTCTCTGTGTCATTGTGATTGTGTTTGCTGCTAATGATTGGGAAAGTTTCTCCTTTGTGTTAGGAGAGAGAATTGAATTGATTTGAAAAGACAGACAGACAGACAAACTGACTATTTTTGGTATTTTATTAGCTCGCTGAGATTCCTTGTGAACCTCATGCCTACATATCCCTAGTGGAAGTCAGAGCTTAATGTAGTTCGGGGAACTAACTAGGGAAATTAATTGTTTTTGGCGCCTTGCTTGAAGCTCAAGGTTGAAGCTTTGAATTAAATCTCTGTTTACAGTAAAGAGACATGAAATCATCTTTACAGAGAGGTATTTGTACTATTCTACCACAAACATTTAAAAGTGACAGAAAAGCTAAAAAAAATGATGTTTCATTAAGAGGGGAGTCTACTTGGTTGATCAAGTATGACAGCCATCGTGCCTCTAAAATGAAAGAAAGATGCTCATCCAAATTAGGGAAAGTGTACAAGTCTGGGGATGTGCCAGAGCATGTCTTTCAGAGTCCTAAATGGGAGACTTTGAATGAAATTGAAATTGAAATGTTTGTTTGTTTGAATGTGGTAGAGTAGTAAAAAATATCTCTCTATAGAGATAAGCTATGTCTATCTACTGTATAAAAGATTTGACTTTAGCTGGCTTGAATGAGGCCCAAGCTTGAGGCTTTTTGATTGATTAATTAATATTATTGACTCTGGGAGATGACTCCACTGGGGATTAATTACAGGGTATTTTTGTGTTCTGTACAAAGCCCAGAATTGAGGCTGACTCTGTTTAGGGAGACTCTATTTATGTGCCTTGTACAAAGCCCAAGGTTGTGGCTAACTGTTGAGGATAATTGAATTTTCGAGACTATGAATGACTCTATTTTGTGTGCCTTGTACAAAGCCCAAGGTTGTGGCTGACTCTAGCTAGGGAAAACATTATTTTCTGCCTTGTACAAAGCCCAAGGTTGTGGCAGACTCTTAAATAAACTGAGTATGGATGACTCTGTGGGGAAAAGATCCTAGGTGTTAGGAATCTTTGACACATGAAAATATGGTTTATCTGCCTTGTACAAAGCCCAAGGTTGTGGCTACTGAGTGATGAAGAACTCACTGGGGAGACTCTATTATCTGCCTTGTACAATGCCCAAGGTTGAGGCTGACTCTTGACAGGGGAGTTTTATTGTTTGGTGCCTTGTATGAAGCCCAAGGTTGAGGCTAACTGTTTTTGTTGGTTTTGACTCTACTGAGGAGATTTTATTTATTAAAAGACTGTTTTTCTTTGGAAGCTAACCCTTTCCAGGGATTTTGACTCAGCTGGTGAATTATTTGATAAAAGACTGACTTTATCATGTTTTTTTGGAGGCTGACCCTTTCCAGGGGTTTTGACTCTTTTGGGGAAATTATCTCCTAAGAGAAATGAATCTTTATTTATTTTGACATTTTTATTAATTGACTTTGGAGGCTAACCCTTTCCAGGGGTTTTGTTTAACATGAAGGAATGTGTGGAAGCTAACCCTTTCCAGGGATTTTGTTGAAATGATGGATTGATTTGGAGGCTAACCCTTTCCAGGGGTTTTTATTAACATGAAAGAATGTGTGGAAGCTAACCCTTTCCAGGGATTTTGTTGAAATGATGGATTGATTTGGAGGCTAACCCTTTCCAGGGTTTTTGTTGAAAATGAAAGAAAGTGTGGAAGCTAACCCTTTCCAGGGATTTTGTTGAAATGAATGGCAGAAAGATTATCTAATGGAGACTTCTTGTTTAAAGCCCAAGATGAAGGCTGACTCATGTTGAGGAGAGGATAAACATAGATCCTAGACTCTGCTAAGGAAGATTGATGAAGATAAGGGTGACAGAGACTGTCCATGTCTCTCATTCCAAAAGGTGTACTCAATGCAAAATTGAGACAAACTTAGCTTGTTTAAAGTCTGGTTTAAATTGGAAGAAACTCACCAGGGTAGGCTAAAAGGTGACTAAAGACCTGTTCCTATGTTTATAAGAAACCTGATGGGTCCTTGTATACAAGCTCAAGAGGAAGCTGGAAATGCTTTTAAGAAGCCTGTGGGTCCTTGTACAAAGCCCAATAGGAGGCTAATCGAGGGTCCTTGTTATAGCACAAGAGAAAGCTATGTAGTTTTGAACTTATTTTGGCTCTAAGCAAATGGGTAAGAGGTTTCACCGGGAATAATTCCTCTTTGGGTGGATGTGTCCTATTATTTTTGATTCTAAGGTTTTTGCCAAGATGTTTCACCGGGAATAATTCATCTTGGTGGTTTGAACTACAAATCTCTAATTAGGAAAGAGCCTTCACCGGGAAGACATTCTCAATCCTAGGTCATATTCCTATAATATATATATAGTTTAACTGTCCTAAGGTTTATACTCAAACGTAGTTCTAAACTAATATATATGCACAATTTATATTTGACAGTAATTTAAATAAAGACTGTAAATTGAAAGCTTGTAAAGCCTAACCTGG
Source organism: Vicia villosa (assembly GCF_029867415.1). Taxonomy (NCBI): domain Eukaryota; kingdom Viridiplantae; phylum Streptophyta; class Magnoliopsida; order Fabales; family Fabaceae; genus Vicia; species Vicia villosa. Next base: position 90,266,116 of record NC_081184.1, read on the forward strand.
ATGGAGTGGAGGCCATTGAAGAAGTATGTACAGAGCCTCAACAGTAATTTTGTTGTTTTGTTGATAACAGTTGAATATATATGATAAATAGTTAATGGTTTTTGAAAACAGAAGAAGTGAAGATGGACAAAGGTCACATAGGTATCTGAAGAGTTTCACCGGGAATAATGCCCTTCAAATACCAGAAGAATGTTTTGAAAACAGAAAGAAGATTTTGAAAATACAGTTTTGAAAACAAGCTAAGAAGAGAGGGTTTTTGGGACTTATACTCTATTAGAGGCCCAGTACTTTACAGTACTGGTTATGAGAGCAATTTGAAAATGATTTTGAATGATACAAGGTTTTGTTGTTTGAAAACCCTAATCATTTGATTTATTCGGAGATTGAAAACAGTTTTGAAAATTGACAAAAGTCAACTTAATTAAGGTAAAAATAAAGATCTTTACCTAATTAAGACCTAAACAATTAGGGTTTTATCATAAAATTATTTACAAAGTGATTAGGTTAAAATAAAGTGACAATATATATTTAAAGTATTTAAGAAAACACTTAAAAACATACTATTTTAAACCTAATTAAAATTCATGAAATAAATAATATTTTTATGATTTTTTGACTATTCATAAAATAGATATATTAAATAATATGTGTATGAAAAATGAAGTGAAAATGATTTAATTTGATAAGTTTATTAATTGTGTGAAGTTGTGAAGAAAATGAAAAGGAAAAGTGATAAAAAATAATATTTTGGCCTCACCATGGTTTGAACCCACGCCCTTGAAGCCAACAATCAAAACACACACCAACCAGCCAACGCGCGCATGGTGTTATAGAGGGCATTTCATTGCAATATGTGTGTTGTCTAGTGCATAGAGTGGAAAAAAGAAAATAAAATCAAAAGGTCTGAGGCGAGGGGGATTCGAACCCCAGACCTTGGGCATGAGGAGACTTTGGACGCGTGCTGTAACCATTGAGCCATTACGATGAATTCGTAAATAAAACAACTACCACTAAATTTATTTTAAACTTAAACCTAAGAATTCAAAAAAAATGGCGCCACCACCATTGTCATCTTCAACCTCTAGCTCCTCCATCTTGGATTTCTGAGCTCTCTCATCTCTCAACCATTTTAAATGATTCAAACATCAAACTTGCTCGTTTTCAAACGAGGAACATGATCATGATCTCAGAATTTATTTATTCTAAGTGTACTTAAAGAATTTCAGTATGAACACGAAGAACACATAAACCCTAAATTTAAAATTAAATGATGCACAAGATGAATAAATGAATGATGATAGAGGGTTTTCAATCCTCTGATGATGCTGAACAAGATAGAATCGAGCTTTATCACAAAGAGTGCTTAAATTAAAGAGGTGGAGTTCAGAAACTTACCTCTGAAGATGGAGGTCGTGAGGATGATAGAGACCACCTGGGCTTGAATGAATGATCTCAATAGCTTCCCTGAGACTCAATGATGCTAACTGAATGCTTATTGGAACTTGAATCCTCCTGAATTGCTCTATGGACCTCCCTCGATTTCAGCTTCAAGTGAACATGGAGGTTGTTGAATTTGGAGTTACAGATGAGCTGCAGCCATCTGGTTAGCTTCACTATGACCTGAGGAGTGTGCCTGGATGATTGGCTTGGCTTGAAACCTCCTGAATTGTTCTGTGGTCCTCCAACTGCAAGTGCTCCAAATGAGAGGTGGAGATGATGATTCTCCACGCCCAGCAGTGTTCCAGAGGTTTGGATCACCTCCAAATGCCTCCCTCAATGTGTTTGAATACTTATTTTCAAAGAGAGAGCTTTGGTTTGAAGAATCCGAGTCTTCTTGCCAAAGGACCTTTGAAAAAACTAAGTATGAAGAAAGAAAAGAGAAAGCAAGAATTCTGTTGCTTTGGTGTGTTTTTTGAATGAGAATGAGGCCTCTATTTATAGGCAAATGAATGCAGATCAATTGGCTGTGGTGAGCTTGCTTAATGAAAGAAGTTTGGTTTCTTAGCCAAGAAGAAATTTTGAAAAGATCCTAAATGCAATGATGCATTTTCGGGCTAGCTTCCCCTATCCATTGATTCTATCTGATCTTGGGGAACATTTCAGATGCAAAGTGAGCTCTAATTGGTTGGTGAGAAGATTCCTTGGGTGATTCATCAATTTGCCATAAATTCACAAATGTAATCATTACATAATCACATGTTCTTGTTTTTAGAATCTTCTTCAATTCTTATGGCATGGTGAAAATGAATGCATGGAATTGTTTCAGATATGTTATGGGTCGTGTAGCATCCATAATTGAGGTCATGTGCACAAAATTTCAAAGTTCAAAAATGATGCATGACCTATAATTTTACTTCATGAGGCCAACTTTGAACAAGCATAACTCTTAGCTCAAATTGAATTTGGAGAAGGTTGAACACAATTTGGAAAGCCCTAAACATCTACTTCAAATCATTAGTTTGGAGTTTCTTCAAAATCCTTTGGCAAATTTGTGAAAAATGAGGCCAAAGTTGGAAGAAAACTAGGTTAAAACACTTAGAAAAATTTCTAAGTGTTTATGACCTAAAACTCCAAAATTTCCAAAACTCTTAAATGATTGATCTTTTGAAAAAAGTTCCTTTGTAAGATGTTGTTTTATTTTGCAAGATCTACAACTTTCATGTTGGAAGTTTTTTGAGTTGTGTAGGTGAAATTTTGAGTTCTCACCATGCCCTCAAAAACCCTAATTCCCGACTTTTTGCTCCTTGATGAATTTCTTTGAATTTCTTTGGTCAAATGACTTTGACATCCATATATTGATGGTATTGATCTTTGAAAGTCATTTTTTGACCAAAAACCTTAAAAGTCAATGATGATCCCACACAGTTGACTTTTCCTAACAAAGTGAATTTTTTGGGCTTTTGTGTAGAAACAAGATCTTTTCCTCAAATGAATGATGTAAATGGATTATATTGAGGTAGTAGAGATTCTTGAATCATGTCTTGAGTTTTGGATCCATGCCCTGATTAAAAGTCAACTATCTTGGTGAATTAGGTCAAAAACCCTAATTGTCGACCAGATGACAATGATGAGTGTAGACTTTGAATTGAGGTGTAATGTCCAGTGGATCTTGTCATAAGAGTTATTTGAAGATGATTAATGTCTTTGAATGGTTTCCTGGGGCTTTTTAGGGTTTCCCAAAGGTGATCCCTGATTTTAGTCCTTGATAGGCTCCAAACCCTAGTCTATTGATCTGAGTAATCCTGTACTTGGATGACTGGGTGTCTTAATCAATCATAGGTGTAATAATGAGGCTTTTGAGTCTCATGATTGTGTTTAGAGACTAATCCTCCTATTAATTGATCCTTTGCCTGAGTTTTCTTGTCTTTGAACACCCTCGATTGAATGTCAGGCTGTTCTGGGTACTTGCTTTGACTTTGATGAAAATCCTGAAGATATGTCATCTCAGGGGGGTCAAAAATTAGGGTATGGCAGATGCCCCTATTTAAGTTTCTTTTATCTGGAGGGAGAGAGATTGAGATCTCGATCTCTCCTGCGTAAAAGAGACTTAAATATCAAAGAATGCCCGAATTTTGGGCGCTCCTGAGATGATAAAATCTTTGCATGAATTGATCCCGTTGTCGCACTTGGCGGGGGATGAGGAGACAAACTCCTGCAGAAATACTTGATGTGGATTCTGGCGAATGGATGGCAATGTAGGATGCGCAATCCATCTTCTTTAACTAAGTGTTGATACTTAGAAAAAGGTAAACAACCTCCCCTTTGTTCCGGATGTCCAAATCTCGAAACTGGTCTTAGTTGTGTTTGGACAATATCTCAGATAAAGAGAAAATTTCCAACGGTTTGTTTCCTCATCAAACTTCTTACCAGCGCTTGGAGGTAAGATGCCATTTGACGGCTGTAGAGAAACTTCAAAGGTTTGTTTCCTCGTCAAACTTCTTATCAGCGCTTGGAGTTAAGATGCCATTTGACGGCTGTAAAGAAACTTCAAAGGTTTGTTTCCTCGTCAAACTTCTTACCAACGCTTGGAGGTAAGATGCCATTTGACGGCTGTAGAGAAACTTCAAAGGTTTGTTTCCTCGTCAAACTTCTTATCAGCGCTTGGAGATAAGATGCCATTTGACGGCTGTAAAGAAACTTCAAAGGTTTGTTTCCTCGTCAAACTTCTTATCAGCGCTTGGAGATAAGATGCCATTTGACGGCTGTAAAGAAACTTCAAAGGTTTGTTTCCTCGTCAAACTTCTTACCATCGCTCGGAGGTAAGATGCCATTTGACGGCTGTAAAGAAACTTCACCATCTTCCCTTTTGACTTGACGTCTTTGAAAGAATGTCATATGGCCTCATGATCTTCTGAGGGGCTAATGACTTTGTTTGAAGGCGGACGAACTGTTTTCGGGGTGAAAACTGCCATTCGTCAACTGATGCTTGGGGAATCAACGAACTGTTTTCCTAACAGAAAAACTGCCATTCATCGACTCTGTGGGGAGTTAAACATCCCAGAAACAGACAAACTGTTCGAAGAAACTGCCATTTGTCGATCTCTTGAGTATTTAGCAGACAAACTGTCTTTTCTTGGGAAAAGACTGCCATTTGCCAATTGCTAGGGGAGCAAACTGTCTTCTACTGGGAGAGACTGCCATTTGTCGACCTTGTCATGAAAGAAAGTGAGCAAACTGTCTTCTGCTGAAAGAGACTGCCATTTGCTGACTTTGTTGTGATAGAAAATGAGCAAACTGTCTTCTGCTGAAAGAGACTGCCATTTGCTGACTTTGTTGGGGAATCTGAACTATCTTCTGGACGAAGACTATCATTCACTGACTCCGCTGGAGAATCATTTGTCGATCTGCTGGGAGATTCTGAATTTTCCTTTGACAAGAAGTGGCACCTCTTGATCCTGCTGGGGAAATACCAAACCTCTAGGGAATTCCAAAATGCGAAGCAGACTATCTTATCTGAAGAAGACTGTCGAATGTCGCTCTGCAGGAGATTCTCGGCTGAGGAATTCCAAAAGTGAACAAACTATCTCTTTGAGAGAGATTACCATCTGTTGACTTGCTTGGTGAGATCCTTGTGTATGAACTGTTGTTTCGAAGGAAAAAGTTTCTCCGAAACTTGCAGGGGATACTTGAGTTCATGCCTCAATGATTCGGGCATTCACAGGATCAAAGCCTGATTCGGCTATGCAATTATGATGTAATGTATGCATGAATATTATGACAATGATAAAATGTAAAGTGAATGTGAATGGAATTGTTGCAGATGTAAAATCCTAAGATACGACTTGAATTCTTGTTGATCAGAAGATGTCCTCTTCTTGTAGTTCGAACTCTGTTGGGAATATCTGGTTATCAATTGTCCGCTGTCCGAAGTGAGTAATATGAATTGAAGTAAAGATCCGTCATCGGGAGATGTTCGCAAAGCGACCTCATGGGGAAATATTGGTTCCCGGAGTCTCAACCGTTCTCGGAGCAACTGTTTGCATCCTTCCTATTGTTTGTAAACCTTAGAAAGAAATTTCACCTTTATTTTTGCAAGTAAATTCATTTTTATTTTATGAAAACATTTGTTTCAAGAAAAATGACTGTTTAAACTTTAAAATGCATTTCAAGAAACTGAAAAAGACTAGATTGCAAAGGAAAGCACAAGGCTCAAATTATTATATATGGAATGGTAATCAGCCAAATGCTTGATTCCATGGAGTATTTACAAAGTTGGAAATTGGTAATTTTCGGGAAAAGGGCTACGATGAAACGTGACGACCGTTATCTTTCCCTTCCACTCCAAGTTGCGCTGTATTCGTGCTTCGTAGAAGATGACCTACTGCTGATGAATACTCCGCTATGGATTTTGAATGATCAAGTTTGTCCTGAACACAGTTACTTGCCATATATCCCTAACTTTTGCGTAAACTACCCCTTTCGGGTTTTAAGTCTACCGGGATTGATTATTTATTTTTTATGTCTCTAACTTTTGCCTGAATCGCCCTTTCGGGTTTTCGATTCACCGAGACGCTCTTTTTTGCCTAAGCCGCTCTTTGCGAGTTTTCAACTTAGCGAGCTATTTTTTTAATTATTTAGGCGAAGTATTTCTTGACTGCGTCGACGTTCACAGGACGGGTGAATTCTTCTCCATCCATAGTCGTGAGTATTAAGGCTCCTCCTGAGAAAGCTCTCTTGACCACGTAGGGGCCGTCATAATTGGGAGTCCATTTCCCTCTCGAATCTGTGAGAAAAGATTGAATCTTTTTGAGTACAAGGTCGCCTTCTTTGATTGTGCGAGGTCGAACCTTTTTGTCGAAAGCTTTCTTCATTCTTTGTTGATATAGCTGTCCGTGGCATAAAGCTGTCATGCGCTTTTCTTTGATTAAGTTCAATTCATCGAATCTGCTTTGACACCACTCGGCTTCTGTTAATTTTGCTTCCATCAAGACTCTCATTGATGGAATCTCAACCTCTATTGGTAGGACTGCCTCCATGCCATATACAAGGGATAAAGGAGTTGCTCCAGTCGAAGTACGTACTGATGTACGGTAACCATGAAGAGCATACGGGAGCATTTCATGCCAATCTTTGTAAGTGATGACCATCTTCTGAATGATTTTCTTGATGTTTTTGTTAGCTGCTTCTACAGCTCCATTCATCTTTGGTCTGTAAGGAGATGAGTTGTGATGTTCGATCTTGAATTCTTCACAAAGCTCCTTCATCATTTTGTTATTCAAATTTGACCCATTGTCAGTGATTATCTTGCTAGGAACGCCGTAGCGACAGATGATGTGATTCTTGATAAACCTGACGACAACTTGTCTTGTAACGTTTGCATATGAAGCTGCTTCAACCCATTTGGTGAAATAGTCTATGGCTACCAAGATGAAGCGATGTCCGTTGGACGCTTTTGGTTCGATCATTCCAATCATGTCGATTCCCCACATGGAGAAAGGCCAAGGGGAAGAGAGTATGTTGAGAAGAGATGGTGGCACATGAATTCTATCGGCGTAGATCTGACATTTGTGACACCTCTTTGCATACTGGTAGCAATCTGACTCCATTGTCAGCCAATAATATCCTGCTCTCAGTATTTTCCTTGTCATGGTATGTCCATTGGTGTGAGTACCAAAGGAACCTTCATGTATTTCTCTCATGAGTATTTCTGCTTCTTTTCTGTCAACGCATCTGAGCAGAACCATGTCGAAGTTTCTCTTGTACAGAACATCTTCATTCAGGAAGAATCTACAAGCTAACTTTCTCAAAGTCTTTCTATCTTTCTTTGACGCCCCAAGAGGGTACTCTTGCTTTTGAAGAAAGTTCTTGATGTCGTGATACCACGGTTTGTCGTCGATGATTGCTTCTACTGTGAACACATGAGCGGGCCTATCCAGGCGCATAACATCGATCCGAGGAATGTCATTCCAATGATTTATCCTAATCATGGAAGAGAGTGTGGCTAATGCATCAGCCAAGTTGTTTTCTTCACGAGGAGTGTGACGAAAATCTACCCTGTCGAAGAATGGTAACAATCTTCTCGCGTAGTCTTTGTAAGGGATTAGCCCTGGTTGGCGTGTTTCCCATTCTCCTTTGATTTGATTGATGACCAAAGCAGAATCTCCGTATACATCCAAGTGTTTGATTCTTAGATCCATGGCTTCTTCGAGACCCATGATGCAAGCTTCATATTCGGCCTCATTGTTTGTGCATTTGAAAGTTAATCTGGCACTAAATGGAATATGGGTACCCTGAGGTGTAACAATGATTGCCCCAATTCCTCGTCCATAAGCATTGACAGCTCCGTCAAAGATTAAGCCCCACTGGGATCCTATCTCAGGTCCTTCGTCTGGTAGTGGCTCTTCGTAATCTCTCATCTTGAGGTACATGACGTCCTCGTCCGGAAAGTCGAAACTGGTTGATTCATGACCATTGAGTGGGTGGTGAGCCAGGTGCTCAGCTAGAATGCTTCCTTTCACGGCTTCCTGTGCGTGATACTCAATGTCATATTCTGATAACAACATCTGCCAACGGGAAATTCTCCCCGTTAAGGCAGGCTTCTCAAAGATGTACTTGATTGGATCTATATGAGAGATCAAACAAGTAGTATGTCGAATCATGTACTGGCGGAGACGCTTGGCAGCCCATGCCAAAGCACAACACGTCTTCTCGAGCATGGAGTAGCGGGATTCACAGTCAGTGAATTTCTTGCTCAGGTAGTAGATAGCATGCTCTTTTCTCTTTGTCTCGTCTTGCTGTCCAAGGACACAACCCATGGAATCTTCTAAGACGGTTAAGTACATTATCAAAGGTCTTCCTTCCACTGGAGGAGACAAGATGGGTGGTTCGAGCAGATATTCCTTAATGCTGTCGAACGCTTTCTGACAATCGTCTGTCCAGACGCAACTTTGATTTTTCCGTAGAAGTTTGAAAATAGGAGCGCAAGTTGCAGTCATGAGATATATGAATCTCGAGATGTAATTCAGACGTCCAAGAAATCCTCTAACTTGTTTCTCGGTTCTGGGCGAAGGCATTTCTTGAATTGCCTTGACTTTGTCTGGATCTACTTCAATTCCTCGTTTGCTGACAATGAAACCAAGGAGTTTTCCTGAATAGACACCAAAGGTACACTTGTTGGGGTTCAGGCGAAGCTGAAACTTCCGTAAGCGTTGAAATAACTTTGTCAGATTCTGTATGTGATCTTCTTCATCTTCTGATTTGGCAATCATGTCGTCCACATAGACTTCCACTTCCTTATGCATCATGTCGTGGAAAAGCGTAG